>NC_087221.1:49554084-49574084 GCF_015104395.2 Macrobrachium nipponense
AAAAAAAGAGCGCCTCGGTGGCGTGGTCGGTTTGGTGTTGATATGCCACTCTGTGGCCGCGAGTTCGATTCCCGGGCATTCCATTGAGGAGTGAGAGATGTGTATTTCTGGTGATAGAAGTTCGCTCTCGACGTGGTTCGAAAGTCACGTCAAGCCGGTGGTCCCGATGCTAAATAACCACTGGTTCCATGCAACGTAAAAACACGATACAAGCAAGCCAGCCGGATAAGATACGTGGAATTCTTATGTTCTACAGTTCGCTGAAGATGGCAGTCGTGAGTTTCTCGAAAGCCTCTAATATTTTTAAATTTTTAAATGTTTTTGCCCATTAGCATAATTGTGGATTTTCCCTGATCGTAGTTCCTCGTTGGTTTACGTGCTCAACTTACCGAGTCGGTAGTCCGGAGTTCGATTCCCGGCTCTGCCAACGTGGAAGCAGAAGAATTTGTCTCTGGTGATTAGAAATTAATTTATCGAAATAATGTGGTTCGGATCCCACAATAAGCTGTAGGTCCCGTTGCTAGGTATAAGCAATTGGTTCGTAGCCACGTCAAAATATCTAATAATCCTTCAGGCCAGCCCTAGGAGAGCAGTTCATCAACTCACTGGCCTGGTTCAACTAAGATATACCTAACTTTTTCCACTGATCGTTTCATGTAGTTGTGAGTCATGCTTTTGAATAATTATGTAGATGGACAGACGCTCGAGGAAGACGAATGTTTATGGTCTTGGAAAATCTTTGAAAAGTTAATTTACTGGATCTTGTAGAGTTGTGTAGTCCATGTTCTCGTAGAATCTGTATAAGTTCGGTTCAGGCACTTAACTGGTCGTCAAAGAATTCTGTTTATTCAGGAAATTATATAATCATCGAAGGATGTTTTGTTAATGCGTCTGTAAGGTCCTCGAACAATTCTGTACAGACAATCGCCAGATCTTAATAAAATGTTGTTCATTAACGTGGAAATTCTTGGAAGAATTCCGGTCGAACCGTTGCAGATACTGATCCCGTAGGGGGAGAGGGGGCGGGGGGGGGGGGGGGGGGGGGGGGGGGGGGGGGGCGTGTAGTGCCATCAGTGCACCTCAAGCGCGATCCACTGTAGGCATTACTTAAGGTTTTTTGCATCATCCTTCCGGCTTTAGGTGCAACCCTCTTTTGTTCTTTTATTATTACTATTATTATTTTGACTGTACCTCCGTTCATATTCTCTTACTTTCACCTCACTTTCACAGTGCAACTGCGAGGTTTTCCCCCAGTGACACCTTTGTAACCTTTCTCTCAATTTTCTTTTCAGCGCTGAATGACCTCATAGGTCCCATATATTCTGCTCTATTCGATATACATTATTTTAACATTTGCCAGTTCTAGGACTGGCGTTTGTGCACTGGCAAAAACGTCGGGGATTTCGGTCGTGCTCTTGCAACAATTCGTAGAGATTAAGTCGATGCACTTGCAAGATCCCTGAATAATATAAGGGTTTCATGCCAATACAAGGTCTTGATACAATTGCCTACCTACATTTGCCAGACGCATAGAGGATGACGTAAATTTCAAGACTTGTGTTCGGTGTTGTCCGTACCTGTTGTGCCCTTACGCCAACGCACAGTTGTTGTGTCAGAATTGGCAAAGAAAAGTAGACCACTATCATTTGCAACTCTATCTGAAAGCTGGGTCCAACTTTTATTACTCTGGTAGAACAGGCTTTCCTCCTCCGCCTCCTTTTCTTCTTCTTCGTCTTCTTCTAGAACAGGCTTTCCTCCTCCGCCTCCTTTTCTTCTTCGTCTTCTTCTAGAACAGGCTTTCCTCCTCCTCCTCCTCCTCTTCTTCGTCTTCTTCTAGAACAGGCTTTCCTCCTCCTCCTCCTCCTCCTCTTCTTCTTCTATAACAGGCTTTCCTCCTCCTCCTCCTCCTCCTCTCCTCCTCCTCCTCCTCCTCCTCCTCCTCTTCTTCTTCTATAACAGGCTTTCCTCCTCCTCCTCCTCTTCTTCTTCTTGAACAGTCTTTCCTCTTCCTTCTCCTCCTCCTCCTCTTCTTCTTCTTCCCATTAGATTAAATGACCTTTCTGCCATCTCTGCCGGAAGCCTAACGTCTGCTACAACTAGGGATGCTTACAAAAAGCAGGCGCTCCTCAACTTTATTCTTTCTTTTTTGTTCGTGGCTTATCAATGAAAGGCCTAACAAGCTCCAACACTTCTATAACATCGGTTCTGTGGGGCAGGTATGGCTCTTTTTATTGAGCCAGAACACCAAAGTATTATGTTTGCGTTATCTTAATACTCAAGACAGGATCTTAATAAAAAAAAAAGAAGAGAAGTGATGATAATGAAGGTTAGTCTTTTTTGGAAGGGCTAGGGAGTAGCTCTGCGTTCCCAAACTGGCTTCTCTCCCCCCCCCCCCCCCCCTCCCCCCGCCAGAAAAATGAGAGGGAATACAAAATTATTTGCGTAAATTTTCCTATCTCGAGAGTGCTTGCTAAAAATAGCATGGCTGCAGTTGCTAGCCATTAGTAATATGGGAGAATTTATATGATAACTAGCTGCTGCACCTGGCGTTGATCGGGATAAAGATAAGAACTAGTTGCTGTACCCGGCATTGATCGGGATAAATAAGATAACTAGCTGCTGTACCCAGTGTTGCTTGGGATAAATATAATAACTAGCTGCTGTACTTGCCGTTGCATATAATAACTAGCTGCTGTACCCGGCGTTGATCGGGATAAATATAATACGTAGCTACTGTACCCGGCACTGCTCGGGATAAAAAGGGGCGTGTCGCCCGTGATGACAACCATTACAGGGCGGTTTATGCAATCACTTTCAGAATAAGTAGTCACTTTGGGGTTATAAAAAAGAGAGGGGTTAAGCTGCCCCTTACAAACGGCCCTCGAATTTGGGATCTTGGCTAAAACCTTCCTTGGCGGGTGGGAAGGGAATGTAGGATAAAAATTTGGTAGCCCTAACTTTCATAGTCTGGGCGTGCACAACGAACAGACAGACAGAAGTTGCCTTTTACATATTTACATAAAAATATCATCCTTTATTCCAGCTAAGGGCCGTATACATGGAATATACAAATACAATACACAATCTAGATACATGAGTTAATATGATAAAAATGATAATGACAATTTCCACACAGTAGCTGAAGAAGTAGAGAAAGTAATGTTCATGATAATTGCAATGACAGTACTAATATGGCGAAGAATAATAAAATATTAAAAAATATGACAATAAAAAAAAACGGTTTGCATCCAATTAATCTCCATCTAGGGACCTCAGGTGGTTACGGAAGATAAAAAAAAAAAAAAAAAAAAAAAACTATCGCATTTGCACACAAAACCAATTAAGACGCGTCAGAAACACCCTTTCTTTCTCTCTCTCCGTCTGCAACGATATTGGCCTACTGGAAGAATTTCAGTTTGACGGGAGCCATAGATTAAGTAAGACGGATTTCTCTTTTCGGTATATATATATAATATAATATATATATATATATATATATATACATGTATATGTATATATATATATATATATATTATATGTATATATATATATGTATATGTATATATATATATACATATACATACACATATGTATATGTATATATACATATGTATATATATACATTGTATATGTATATAGCGAAGAGTGCAATTCAAGCGGCGTGTGTGTGGTTGTAAAAACTCAAACAAAAGGCTGTAATGTTTAGTACAGGCCCCGTTGGGGGGATGGTCGTAAAAACTCAAACAAAAGACTAATTGTTTATTACAGGCCCCATTGGGGAGATGGTCGTAAAAACTCAAATTAAAAGAGTGTCAACGTCATAAAGATAATGACCCCTAAGAAATATTAGTCTTAGATAACAACCCCCAGAAACACTTGGGGGCACACCAAGAAAGATCTAAACCTAAACGAACTACCCACTGCCCTTATCTACCCTTTTCATCTACCCTTTATCCCGGGCCCGAAGACGGCAAAAAAGAGTGGGACCTATTAAAGTTGCGTACACCACTGGATTTGACGTAGTTCCCATTGAATAAAATGCAACACTGTGTTATACAAGATGGAAACCAGCGTGTTCGCTCAAAAATATCTTTTGAAAACAACGATAATGGTACAGTGGATTTGCTTTCCTCTGAAGTAAGAGCAGCTGGAGGCACTATTAAATATATATACTGCAAGGGAATGAACTTAGCGCCACTCAAAGGTATGAATTCCGACGTTGAATTATGGTATTAGGATTCATATGCAGTCTTAGCGCAGATTCTGAAATGGTTTGAAGCACAGCATGCCCAGTCTCTAGTACGATGTTGAAAAAGGATGTAACAAAGCATTAGGACGCAGTGAATGCACAGTAAAACCAGCTCCTACAGATAAGTGAGCACACGATGTCCCCTCGGATGGACTAACAAATATTTGAGGTACCCTAATCCTTATAACTCCTTGTAACTAGTCTGACACCGAAACACAGCATTTTGTGTCATCTGTGTAACATTAGGTTCATGTTGATTTGCCAAACGCCGACATGTAATGAATGAGACTTTATCTGGGTAATCTCTTACGTTAAATTATTCATTTAAAATGTAAATTGCGTCAGATTAGAAATTAGAAATGATAAAGTTATATAAATTTAAATTATAAATTTAACATTTAAATTTAAATTGCGTCAGATTAGTAATTAGAATTGTTAAATTTATATGAATTTAAATTATAAATTTATATAAATTTAACATTTATATGAATGATTTCTGTACAATTAGGAGAGTAATTGAATACAATTCTTTGGGTCAGTCTCTGCGTGCTCTTTTCAGCATATTGCAGTGGGCTAACCACGTAATACCCAATTCTCTGAATAAGATTAGACAGTGAGTCGGAATCGTTTTTTTCCTGGTTATGATAAGAGAGAGAGAGAGAGAGAGAGAGAGAGAGAGAGAGAGAGAGAGAGAGCTTCAAGCAGTTATCACTGGTTTCTGTGCAAAAAAAAAATTGCACGTGTTATCGCTGGTTTCTTTATGAAAAAAGAGAGTAGTTTGCACGAGAGAGAGAGAGAGAGAGAGAGAGAGAGAGAGAGAGAGAGAGGTTCAAGCAGTTATCACTGGTTTCTGTGCAAAAAAAAAAAAAAAAAGCACGTGTTATCGCTGGTTTCTTTATGAAAAAAAAAAATTAGTTTGCACGAGAGAGAGAGAGATGAAGAGAGAGAGAGAGAGAGAGAGACGAGAGGAGAGAGAGAGGAGGAGGGAGAGAGAGAGAGAGAGAGAGAGAGAGAGAGAATAATGGGCCCCTTTTGCTTGAACTTTTTATTGATGTTCAGACATCTGAAGAGTCAGGGCCAATGTGGGACCTTGACTGTAATTGTAGTACAAGATCTCACTAAATATCTGGCGATAAAAAAAAATATAATCTATAAATTTATCTACTTTTGTAAAAGGCGTCTTTGAGATTCTTGAGGTTAGTTTGAACCAGTTACGACTTTCTTTTGGAATAGGCTGAAATAGCGACATAGCTGTAGCGTCTCTTTATAGGCTTCACTAATCCGGAGGTCCACACAAGGTCTTCATTCGGCCAAGGGCCCGTTTGATTTAGATCAGTGAATTGGCGGTAGTCTTCTGGTGGTGTGTGTCTCCTTCCTCCTAAATATTGATATATTTATGATTATGTCATCCAGTTTCGTGCACTTGATTCCTTCCAGATTGTTCATCATTCCTCCATAGTAACGCCTTAGTGGCGTGGTTGCTTTGGTGTTGGCGTCCCACCTCGATGGTCGCGAGTTCGATTCTCGGCCATTCCATTGAGGAGTGAGAGATGTGCATATCTGGTGATAGAAGTTCATCACTCTCGACGTGGTTCGGAAGCCACGTCAAGCCGTTGGTCCCGTAGCTGAATAACCACTGGTTCCATGTAACGTCAAAACACCATACAAACAAACAGACAAACAAACAAACAAACAAACAAACAAGCCAAAAGGTCTCGTGTCATTTTTCTCCTTCGTATTGTGGCCTCGCAAATCGAGACCTTTGTGTTTTAGTAGAAACTTATGTGATAAAAGTCTGGCAAGGCAGTGAATAGTAAATATAAGGTTGAAAAAGGGTAACCTTGTGGTTAGCAATGCGGAAAGTTGTCCTTTATAGGGTGAACAGCGCTTTATTTTCGTTCAGGTGTTTCGTGTTAATGTTGGGCTTAGAATATGCAAGTTTCTGTCTTTTGTGGCACGAAATATATTTTACACTTCAGTGTTTTATGGGTTTTGACTTTAGTTTCTGCCCAGTTATGGCGCTTTAAGAGCTCGCGTACAAGGCACTCAAAATTTTATGACCTCGAATACGTGGAAAGTGGTGCTCTCTCGGGGTGCGACAATAATCCTTTTAATCTCTTTCTTGCTACCACCGGCAAGAAGAGAGAGAGAGAGAGAGAGAGTAGAATCTGGATGGAAATGTTGTCTGTATTTCAGCAGTTATATTTTAAACTATTTTCTCTCGGATAAAATTGAGCCGGTAATTCTTCAGGATAAGAACCTGATTTCATTCCTGTACCTCTTCCGATGGAACCTTCTCCTCTAGTGTGTGTGTGAGAGAGAGAGAGAGAGAGAGAGAGAGAGAGAGAGAGAGAGAGAGAGAGAGAATCTTGATGAACACGGTGGAAATGTTGTCTGTTTGAGGAGTTACATTTTAAACAGTATTTTCTCTTGGCATAAAACTACGATTTGAGAAGATCATTGGAAATGTGAACAATTTCCAGACTCGAATATAGGAGCAGGAAAAGTTGTTGAAAAGAGTGTTGAAAAGTTGTTGAAGAGAGGAAGTTTTTTTTTTTTTTTTTTTTTTTTTTTTTTTTTTTTTTTTTTGCGTTCACGTTGTAATTCCAGTGAGAGAGAGAGAGAGAGAGAGAGAGAGAGAGAGAGAGAGAGAGAGAGAGAGAGAGGCAAAGAACCAAAAAAAATATTAACAAATTTTCCTCCTAATCCGTGTGTGAAATCCAGCTGACAAACCTGTTTTCCAAAGAAGAAGAGGAGGAGGAGGAGGAGGGAGAGGGATGGGGGCGGGGGGGGGAGCAGGGGGTGGTGAGGAGTTCGGCCTCACCAATCTGTTATTCTTTGTGGTGGGATATTCTCAGGGTGTCAGGTGTCAGGAGGAAGTAGGAAAAAAAATAAAAGGCGTAGGTTCGGGTACCTTAAGGAAAAAGGGCAGGGGCCTATTTTATGTATATACGGTCCTGGAGACTGGAAGGTCGTCGCGTCCTGGTCTCTGCAGCGTAGCAGACGCCTTTACTTTCTCTTAACACACACTCTCTCTCTCTCTCTCTCTCTCTCTCTCTCTCTCTCTCTCTCTCTGTCGAGTTGATTGACAGCAGTCTAATGAACTCGAGTCTTCTCGTTGTTGGAAGACAGTGGGCATTTTCTCGTAGATATACATATATGTATAGTGTATATGGAAATACTATATGCATACATTTATATATATATGTTTGCCTCAGTAAAGGGTCCGAACAGGACCGAAAGTACTTGGCTATCTCGCTTTTTCATTTTTTCCTTCGTGGGAAAAAACCTTTATGTATATATATATATATATATATATATATATAATATATATATATATATATATATATATATATATATATATATATGTATGTATGCATGTATGTATGTATGTGTATATATACACATCTTATTGTAATTCGTCTTTCTCACCAGCTTTGGCGCTTCTAAGGAGAGGCATATTCTCTGCAATATAAAGGTCCAACAGTGTACTCTCTCTCTCTCTCTCTCTCTCTCTCTCTCTCTCTCTCTCTCTCTCTCACCTACGTTGTTCTTTTATATATAATGCAGTCATGTTTCGTAAGAAGGAACACGTACTTGGGAAGGAACCACGCATCCATACGTAAAGGATTTTTCCAACTCCCATCCATACATAAGGAAATCTATGAACTGGGATACGTGATTTGGGCAGAAGGCCAAGCACTGTCACCCACTGCGCCATCCAGAGCTATGACGTGAAGGAATGACAATGACAGTGGTATAATAGACATTCTACGAAGAACGGTCACGTTCTTTTAAGGAGAGGATTAGAGGATGTTACCCATTTTCATTTCCTCTGTTGACGAGACTAACAGCAGTCCTCGCAGAGGTGTATTTCTAAGAGTACCCTGGGACTTACCAAAATTATTATTATTATTTTTTTTCTTTTGCTCTATCACAGTCCCCCAATTCGACTGGGTGGTATTTATAGTGTGGGGTTCCGGGTTGCATCCTGCCTCCTTAGGAGTCCATCACTTTTCTTACTATGTGCGCCGTTTCTAGGGTCACACTCTTCTGCATGAGTCCTGGAGCTACTTCAGCGTCTAGTTTTTCTAGATTCCTTTTCAGGGATCTTGGGATCGTGCCCAGTGCTCCTATGATTATGGGTACGATTTCCACTGACATATCCCATATCCTTCTTATTTCTATTTTCAGATCTTGATACTTATCCTTTTTTTCCTTCTCTTTCTCTTCAACTCTGGTGTCCCATGGTATTGCGACATCAATGAGTAATACTTTCTTCTTGACTTTGTCGATCAACGTCACGTCTGGTCTATTTGCACGTATCACCCTATCAGTTCTGATACCATAGTCCCAGAGGATCTTTGCCTGATCGTTTTCTATCACTCCTTCAGGTTGGTGCTCGTACTACTTATTACTGCAAGGAAGCTGGTGTTTCTTGCACAGGCTCCAGTGGAGGGCTTTTGCTACTGAATCATGCCTCTTTTTGTACTGGTTCTGTGCAAGTGCCGGACATTCGATTGCTATGTGGTTTATGGTTTCATTTTTCGTATTGCACTTCCTACATATGGGAGAGATGTTATTTCCGTCTATCGTTCTTTGAACATATCTGATTCTTAGGGCCTGATCTTGTGCCGCTGTTATCATTCCTTCAGTTTCCTTCTTGAGCTCTCCCCTCTGTAGCCATTGCCATGTGTCATCGCTGGCTAGTTCTTTAGTCTGTCTCATGTATTGTCCATGTATTGGTTTGTTGTGCCATTCCTCTGTTCTGCTTGTCCTTCTCCTGTCTCTGTATATTTGTGGGTCTTCGTCTACTTTTATCAGTCCTTCTTCCCATGCACTCTTGAGCCACTCGTCTTCACTGGTTTTCATATACTGCCCCAGTGCTCTGTTCTCGATGTTGACGCAGTCCTCTATGCTTAGTAGTCCCCTCCCTCCTTCCTTTCGAGTTATGTATACTCTGTCCGTATTTGCTCTTGGGTTTAGTGCTTTGTGTATTGTCATATGTTTCGTGGTTTTCTGATCTATGCTGCGGAGTTCTGCCTTCGTCCATTCCACTATTCCTGCGCTGTATCTGATTACTGGCACTGCCCATGTGTTTATGGCTTTTATCATATTTTATCATATTATTATTATTATTATTATTATTATTGTTGTTGTTGTTGTTGTTATTATTGATGTTGTTGTTGTAGTTATGGATGGAATAAGTCCACAATTATGTCAGTGTAAATATGTATTATGTATATGTGATTATATAATATATATTATATATATATATATATATATATATATATATATATATCTATATATATATATATATATATATATATTTTTATATATAATAAAATTCCCCTTCGGTTAGGCATATATGAAAATATATTAATTCCGAGGTAGAGTGAATTAGATAGTGAAGGACATTTGTAGCTCGATGTATGTATATGAATCACGGTAATGTGATATGACAATGACACACACATATATATATATATATATATATATATATATATATATATATATATATATATATAGACTTAAGACTTGGGATTTCTTCACTATTTCAGTGGCTCATGAGATTATTATTATCATCATCATCATCATCATCATCATCATCATCATCATCATCATCATCATCATCATCATCATGTATTGACGTAACACTTACATATTTCATGTCTTACTGTAACGAGGAGCAGGTACTTAATGCTATCGTGCTTGTGGTTCGTGGAATGGTTCAGCCATATTTTAAAGAATAGAATAACTAACACGAATCGTTACAGTGTGTTATATAGAAAGGGAAAGAGTCTTCTTAACCCAGACAGACCCGTTGGAAAACGGTGTTTGCTCAGCAGACGTCCTTGAGTCGAGATGATCGTAGAACGCCGACTGCATGATTTGGTCAGTGAACGGGTAGTTCAAGGTCCCGACCGCTAATGGAAAATTTATTCATTAGCCACTGGTTGTGCAGTATATATAAACAGTTTGCAGCGAAAATGATCCGAATGTGACGTTTAAAAAGCACTTTTTTGGATGGAGAGGTTTATATGATAATGTATCTGAATGAAGGTATTCTGCAAAGTTACACACACACACACACACACACCACACACACACACACACACACACACACACACACACATATATCCAATGTAGCACGAAGGACCACGTACTTTCGAATATCCTTAAACCCACCGTATAGAAAGGCAAGTGAAACAGGGGACTTGGAACAGGGACTCGTGCTTGTATAGTAAAAGACTGCCAACTTCTTTTTATATTCAGTGTGAACTTGAAAATGTATAGAATAGACTACGAAAGTACTTGTTCTCTAAGTCCCTGTTTCACTTACCTCTCTACTGTGGATTTAAGGAGATTGTCAAGTACGTGGTCCTTCATTGTTACATTGGATATATATATATAGTATATATATATATATATATTTATATATAGATATATAGATAGATATATAGTAGATATATATATATAAATCATATATATACTATATATATATATATTATATATATATTATAGATATATATATATATATATATATCTATCTATCTAATAAAAGGAGCCCATAAACATATATATATAATATATACTTACATATACATATACATATATATATAAGATATATGCTATATATATATATGTATATGAGTATGTGTGCGTGTGTGTGTATACATGTTACAATAGGAAGTGATGAAAGAAAGCGTTTGGCGACCATCACTGCACCGCATGATGTGGGGGGGGAGGGGGGGGGGAGGAAGGTTCACATCAGGTAAATGTGCACCTTTAACGCCTTGAACCCCGTTCTATCATACCCCTTCCCCCCTACCCCCATCCCCTTCCCCAATCTGTAGCCTCGGACCGTCACTCACCTCGCAGAAACCCTGTGGTAAATCACCGTCGCTTGGTATAGAAGGTGGCGCTCCGCTATTTGTTCGATTGCTGGCCTAACGTGTATTAGTGTCTACAGCGTTCATTAGGCGTATGTACTGTAACACTTAATTGTATGTGACGTGTAGAGACGATTCTGAAATAAGACTTGTGTTGAAAATTATAAGACTGAATTGTTGTGCCACAATGATATGAATGACCTTAATTGCCGACTCTCTCTCTCTCATCTTCTCTCTCTCTCTCTCTCTATAATATATATATATATATATATATATATATATATATATATATATATATATATATATATATAATAAAAGGAGCCCATAAAACTACCAAAATAAAATAAGAGAGAAAATAAACTATATTTCAGAGACTGCTGTGTTCTCTCTTCTCTCTCTTCAGCAGTCTATGAAATATAGTATATTTTCTCTGTTATATTTTGGCGTTTTTTATGGGCTCCTTTTATTAAGGTGGAATTCTGTTGTAACAGAACTTTTTACCAGTCATATATATATATATATATATATATATATATATATATATATATATATATATATATATATATATTATATATATATCAGAATTACAGACGCACGTGACTTCAATATCAAAGCGAATACCGCAGGAAAATGTCAGGCAGAATAAATGGGGAGAAAGCGCTTATAGTACTGACCTTATGTATGTCATTTTCCTGTGGTATTCGTTTATATATGTATGTATCTGTATGTATAATATATAATATAATATATAATATATATATATATATATATAGATATATATATAGATAATCATAATAATATGTTGTCAATATGTCACATACACGTGACACTTTTCATATTCACGGATATTAAGTCACAAATTTCGTTTCATATCCAATTCACTTTACCTCGGGAATAACTTCCAACCAAGGGGATTAGAAAAGGGCTTCGTCACGCCGGTGACGAAGCATTTACCACGCCTAATTTACCCCCTTTGGTGTATAAGTTGTTCCCTAGGTATTGCCATTTTGATTTAAGCAATACTTGTGGCTATAAATACATACATACCGAGGCCAGAGGACTGCAAATTGGTATGTTGATCATCCACCCTCCAATCATCAAACATACGAAGTTGCAGCCCTCTAGCCTCAGTAGTTTACTTTTTAAAAATTTTATTTGACACAAGGTTAAAATTTCCCATGAGCGTGCGTCTGGCACCGGTATAGGTGCCAACAACACAGGCCACCACCGGGCCTTGGCTGAGAGTATCGCACAGCAACATGCGATTTCGCCGAAGAAACCTCGATACGCATTTTTTACTTGTTTATTTGTATCTATTTATTCATTTATTTTATTTGCGCAGTTGGAGATTTGAGCAGGTTACGTTTGTTTCATTCAAGAATGAGGCCTTTGCAAAGCGCTGCAATCTGGACAAAATAGCGATCCTCATCCGGCCATGCAACCCTGTATCACCATCATGCATGGGAAACATGAAACCACCAATTAGAGTCATCACCAGAGCCCCCCACCCCCCCCCCCCTCGCGCCGTGGATAGCAACTCGGCTATACTCTTCTCGGGGAGAACAGAGTTTCGCGGAGAGGAGGTTTTAGGGGTAGGACAGGATACCATTCTGTTCGCTTAAACATAAGAAAGATGTGATCTTTCCTGAGTAGTAGTGACCCCCCCCCCCCAGGGGAGTTTTAACCTGGTTTTGGCGGACTTTAGTGTTGAGTACAACCCCGTTGGGGATGACCTCAAAAACATAAACAAAGAAAGGTGGATGAGGGTTATGCTTAAAAAAAAAAAAAAAAACGGTAGTTAAGTGTTGTGCTTGAAAAAAAACCACAATAAAGGCAGATAAGAGTTATGCTGAAATTTAGTAAGTGTAAGGGTTAGGGTTATGCTTGAAAAAAACAAAAAAGGTAGATAAGGGTTATGCTTTAAAAAACAAAAAAGTTAGGTAAGTGTTATGCTTGAAAAATAAGGTACATAAGGGTTTGGGTTATGCTTGAAAAAACATATACATATATAGATAAGGGTTATGCTTGAAAAAAAAAAAGAAGGTAGATATGGGTTAGGGTTATGCTTGAAAAGAAAAGTATTAGATAAGGGTTATGCATGAAAAGAAAAGTAGATAAGGATTATGCTTGGAGAAGAATTTGCAGCTGTTAGATTTTACAAAGCACAAATTCATACAATCTCACCCCCCCTCTCCACACATTACCTGATAAAATTGTCATGTCATTTTTCATTTATTCAAACGTCAATTTTTTTTTCTTCTCTTTTTCAGGTAAGTAAATGAGTAAACATCTATCCGCCGTCCCTTGGTGACTTGTAAGTACAGAAATATGGTTCAATATATCATTAATTCCGTTTTCAGGTTTCTTATTTTGTCATGATAATCACGCAGTTTTTATCTGGCATCTGAAACAAGAAGAAATCTGGTACAAAATGCGCCGCTGTTTCTTAGGCGCAATCGAGTTTTCTGTACAGCGTATAATGCTATGAAATTTTCAGCAAACGGCCCGTGGATCTTTCAGTCACAGCCCGGAGGTGGCCTGTGTTGTTGGCACCTATAGCGGAGCCAGACACACGATCATGGCTAACTTCTGAAACAAGAAGAAAACTGGTGAAAAATGCACCGCTGTTTTACTTGGGCGCAATCGAGTTTTCTGTACAGTGTATGATGCTGTATGAAATTCTCAGCAACGGCCCGTGAAACTTTCAGTCACGGCCCGGAGGTGGCCTGTGTTGTTGGCACCTATAGCGGAGCCAGACGCACGATCATGGCTAACTTTAACCATAAATGACATAAAAACTACCGAGGCTAGAGGGCTTCAATTTGGTATTTTTGATGGCTGGAGGGTAGATGATTACTGTACCTATTTGCAGCCCTCTAGCCTCTGTGGATTTCAAAGGGCGCCTCATTGGTGTGGTTGGTACGGTCTTTACCTGCTACCTCGGTGACCGCGAGTACGATTCTCGGGCATTCCACTGAGGTGTTAGAGATGTGTATTTCTTTCTGGTGATATAGAAGTTCACTGTCGATGTGGTCCGGAAGTCACGTAAAGCCGCTGGTCCCGTTGCTGAATAACCAGTGGTTCCGTGCGACGTAAAAACACCTGACAAACAAGGCTCTCCGTACGCCATGTGGTTTAGGGAAGTTCCACGTTAAGTGCAGGAAGGTACTGCGTGGCCAATTACGACTCGGCTTAGTGGTCGGGGATACGAAGTACTGCTGTCACTTGTATGTTACATCGCACACGCACATGCACACACGTTCATATACGCACATGCATAAACAGCTCTAGATAAGGGCCAGTTGAGGCCGAAACTGTTGAGCTAAAAGGAATGAAAGATTTTCTTTTCCCCCGTGGAGTCGACTATAACATCATACATGCATAAATACACATACATATAGTACATACAAGGACGTTAAGGCGCATATAAACCACCTCACCCTAGACATACTTGACATCCAAAAGGGAACTGCTTATAAGCCCATCTACCGCGACCAGGTTTTCAATCGTTTCCTTGGTACAATTTATCGAGAGGAATGGCGAATCATTTCGACACTTGGGTACATATTCCTGTCAAATTCAAATGTCTGTTTATTTATTGATTATTATTATTAGTAATTTTTAGAATCGAAAGTAATCCATATATAGACCATGATAGGACCACATGTCATCCCGATAACTCCTCCCCAATTTTCGGTCGAAATTCTCGAGGTGTATACTATAGTGGATTCACATCAACCGTGCATTTAATGTGTAGGTCACCAGTCCCATACAACGCTCCAGATCCAGATTGGCTGTTGATAAGCTAATCTAATCACAGGGCTGAAAACTCTCTCTCGTGAGTTCACTTAGGCAAGATGAATGTTCCACCTCTCTTCAGAGATACATTTGAAAGATGTGTCTCTACAGAGAGGTTGAACATACATCCTACCTATGTGAACTCTCTAGAGAGACTGAGAGTTTCCAGCCCTGTGACTGGCTTATCAAAAGCCAATCAGGAGCGTCGTAAGGAACTGGCCTAGACATGGATGCACGGTTGATGTGAAGCACCGGTTTCTTTGCCGTGTCCCTAGGTTAGGTTAGGTTAGTGCTCAGGGAAAGTTCCGGTACTCGGTTACAGTCCGTGAATATGCGCCTCCTATCAGGGTAGATGTGTTAATCGAATTATAATAATTCCCTTTGAGTGTAATCGAGTCCTGAGGTAGAGTGAATTTGATATCAACCAGTTAGTTAGGCTTCCTTTTTAAATGTCACGGCTTGGTATGTATTATGTTCTTTTTCTCACAGTGGAATCCTGTGGAGCTGGTATTTATATAACGTGTATCTGCATATTTATATAACGTTTACTCGCATATTTACATAATGTTCATTTGCATAATGGCTACGCGTGCCTAATCATCTTAGCCAGGTGTTGCAGTGCTCTGTAGTTTTTTTTTATTCTTGGTTATTCTTTCTTCATTTCTAGCATACTTATGCAGTACCCTGTAGTTTTTTTTTATTCTGGTTTATTCTTTCTTCATTTCTAGCACACTTATGCTGACTTAGAATTGAATGTCTTTTTTTCTCAAGTTTTGCATCAATATGTTCTGTATCTTCATTAGGTTTTTTAGCGCTGGTTGCCCTTGGCTTGATATTTGCAATATTCATTTGGGTTTCGCCTAATTAGCCAGTGCGGTCCAGTTCAGCTTAGTCTTGGTTTTGTACTGCCTTATTTGTTTTAATTTGTATTCCCTTCGTTTCACCAACTCGACAATAATTCAGCTTTTTTTTTTATATACATACTTAATGTTCAATTGGTCATTATTCTTTGCCCCTAACGACGAATTATATTTATTTGACGTAACGAATATCCACTGATTTTGTTGAACGGTTTATCCTGGAGTGGGTTTTATATGCACTTTTAAGTCTCATCAAAATAGCTAATGTAATGAGTCATTTGGTGTCTGTTGTCGCTTAATTGGGAAATCCACAATTTTATTCCTGACGTATTGTTGATCATTGTATTTTGGTTTGTTGTTGATCGCTTGATTGTGAATTTCACTAGTATATTTTTATTCCTGACGTAATGATGATCATTGTATTTTAATTTGTTGTTGATCGCTTAATTGAGAAACCCACAATTGATTTTTATTCCTGACGTATTGTTGATCATTGTATTTTGATTTGTTGTTGATTGCTTGATTTTGAATTCCACTAGTATATTTTTATTCCTGGCGTACTGTTGATCATTGTATTTTATTGCGTTTTGAAACATAATAGACGAATGACCATTCTCCTATAGCACTTCTGCGGGTTTGGCAAGAGTGAATTTTATGGTGAATTTTCCTAGTTTATGGCACCAAGTCAGTCAGTTACACCCTTCCCCTTTATAGTCTTGAGTTACGCAGATACTTTGATGTTAGGGAAGCTTGCACGTCATTACATCTCTCTCTCTCTCTCTCTCTCTCTCTCTCTCTCTCTCTCTCTCTTTCTTTCTCTCTCTCTCCGCCTCTTCCCCTGTGGCTTTTTTTTCATTGTATATACCTCATTTTTCATTAATTTAATGTAATCCATTAACTACCATCCCATCCCATCCCACTTTGTAGACACGCATTTTATGTGCGTATTTTTGAAAATAATTTTTGAGACGGCGTGGCCTGGGAGTGTTAAATCTTCTCTATCAGAGCAATCTCAATCTCTCTTGACGTTAGTTAAGAATTATCTGCGACGCCATCTCGGAAGAACTCCACCTACCTGCCAATGGATATCATTTTTGGACAGTGGTTAATAACTCACCTCAATTTTACGGTCTGACTTGAGGGCTTCACTAAGATGCAAATCCCATACACGAGGTTATATAGTTGCTTATTAAGTTGTTTGGTGGGAGTCATAAAAAGACATTGAGTCCCTTAATAAGTTCCCCTAAGCTTCTCTTCGTTGCTGGAAGTTTCCCTAGTCTCTCATGAGCGTTGGTTTCTTTGGGTTTTATTTTCCCTTTTCAAGAACCCCAGAAAAAAGGGCTGCGTTTTTGGATGCCTATCTGAGCTGGCATTGATGTCCGGGACGAAACTTGGCCCAAACTCTGTCGGTGTTTGAGAAAAACTTTCCGGCAAATTCACGCGGATGTTGCAGACGGTGAGCGTTAGTTTCTGGACCGTCGACCTTATAGCGGGGGCTAAATGTTAAAGGCTCAGGTTTAAAACTGTCAGAAATCTTCACTCAGAGATATTCCGGGTGCTTTGCCGTCTTATTTTTATCGTCCGTCAGAATTATAAGGCTCCCGCCCTTTGCATACCTCGACGGGGTGGACGTAATTGGATTGCGTTTTTTGGTCTCGCAAAAGTCATCTGGCTGAGAGTTTATTATCCATATAAACCTGCGCTTACATTCAGCATGAGAGAGAGAGAGAGAGAGAGAGAGAGAGAGAGAGAGAGAGAGAGAGAGAGAGAGCATATTACTACTTTGGAATTTTGTTTATAGATGGTGGGAGGGGGTTCCGGTAATCTTAGGAAAGTTTTTGTATGCAAGATAGAAGAGAGAGTGGGTTATTTTATAGTCACACACACATACACACACCATCACGAAGTAGATAATGTACTGTGGATGAATGTATAAATGTATTTGTGTGCAGACGACAGAGGAGGTGCAGACTATCATCCAAGGGAATTTGATTGAGAGCGGTTGATAAAAGTTTGAATTCATTATTCACCATATTTTTAGAAAGTGATGAAAGTATTCCCTCATTATTTTTGGCAGTAGACTCCGCTTTTCACTCTTCATTTTTTTTCTAAACGTTACTTTTTTGGGCAAGTGTCCAGGGGGACTATAATAATACCAAAGGTCTAGAGACTCAATCGTCGTGGTCACTACATGTGGAAAGGTCAAGGCTTTAGATAAAAATCTCCATACCTTTTGTCTTAGGAAGTTTAACTCCCCCAGCGAGCGCCGTTGTCTTGTGACATCAGTGTAGAGAATAATGTTTTGGATACGGAAGGAAAACACGCAGCAGATCCTTTCTCGTCTCCACAAGATACTATCTCCCGAATTTGCATATAGAACTGTCATGGGCCCTCGCACCTTCTTCGGAACCCTCCTCGAGGAAGCCAGCTGGAATTCGGGAAGGCATCTCGTCATTGTGACATTGGCATCGTTGGCGTTGCTCGTTATCTCTCTAATCTTGGGCTTTGATGGGGCTTATTCTATTCAGTATGCTAAGTTGGTCCCCAGTCACCTCTCTCTCTCTCTCTCTCTCTCTCTCTCTCTCTCTCTCTCTCTCTCTCTCTCTCTCTCTCTCTCTCTTGCTTCTTCAAGCGTTCGGTTATTATAGGTTTGGGGCAGATGGCTGAGATTTGAGGTGAGAGAGCCCTTCACTAATCATCAGCAGAACCGTTCGTCTTTCGCACAAGAAGATTATTACAGGATTTAATCATGTGATTTCTGTAACTTGTGTGAAAATGTGTTTCTCTGACCCACCAAATATGAACAGTGTGCTGTACCTCTCTGCTGCCCTACGAGCAAGAGCCCGTGCTGGCACTAGGTCAGCTTAATCTAAACCAACAACAACTACGACACCCAACTTGTTATAGATCTAAATATCAATAGAAGGATCCACAGTAATATTCTCGTTTATCCAGATGAATTATATTTGTGGAAATATTTACAAAGATTAAAGCTTTCGTCCATCCTTCTGTGGAGGTGACCCACAGAAGGATGAACGAAAGCTTTAATCTTTGTAAATATTTCCACAAATGTGTTTCATCTGAATAAACGAGAATATTACTGTGGATCCTTCTATTGAGCTCTGAGAAGCACGATACGCTGTTTTTATATTGCCGGAGATGAAAGCTTTAAGTGATAAATGATAAAATGATAGGGAGGGCTGGGGAATAAGAAAAAGCAAGAAAAGATTGAATGAGTTACAGTGGCAAGGGGGGGGGGGGGGGGGTGAGAAGAAGATTGGGTTCTGGTTTGCAAGAACGTTATTACTACAATTTATGTTGCCGTCGACGAAGTTGTTTCGACAGTAAGCTTCATTGGCCTTGTGTGTGTGTGTGCATATGCCAGAGATGTTGTCCGTCGTATGCATGTATGAAACTCAGACGTAAAGTTGAAGAAGCAAAAAATAGAAAGATGGCAACGGCTTGAGAACTGCGCTTAGCAAACAAATACAAGCAATCTTATAGGTGACGTCAAAGAATCGCCTTGTTTACGGTTGGGCTGTGCATTGATATTCAGTGGCGACGCTCACGTCGGAATCCGAAAGCACACTGGGGTGCTTTTAAATTACCTGTATGGCCTAGAATTATTCGGGGACCTCGATTCGCTATATACCCAATTTAGCATTCTCTCTCTCTCTCTCTCTCTCTCTCTCTCTCTCTCTCTCTCTCTCTCTCTCTCTCTCTCTCTCCTGGTCTGCTTGAAGAATGCGTTCGGACACTGCACGAAAGAGCTCTTAATACGTGGATGCTGTTGTCTGAAGTATAGATGCCGCGTGAGATAGAAAGACTTCAAGTGGAGATATGAGAACTTAAAAGAGTCCTCTTGGGCCAATTTTTTTTTTTTTTTTTTTGGTTATTAAGAAGAGTTCTCTCAGCGGTTGTGAGGGGAAATGCGAAGAGGTCCTTGAGAAGTGGTCGTCGCTTGCAAAGAGGAATGAGGAAGGTCGTAGATTATATGGGGAAGTAGTTGGAAGGAGAACGGAGAAGGGTTACGTAGTAGGTGCAAGGGGGAATGAGGAATTCAAATCAGTTAGCAATAAGGGAAATGGAAAGATCTCCGCGTAAGAAGACGTGTGAGGAAAGTGTGAAGTGATTACCAGAAGAAAGGGGAATGTAAATTTCCATCTGTTGAATCTTGGGGTCATAATTCGTCATGACGTG
>NC_087221.1:49579084-49654084 GCF_015104395.2 Macrobrachium nipponense
TCTCTCTCTCTCTCTCTCCTTTCCGTTAAGTCATGATTGAAGATATAAGGCGTGACCACAGTGGTGCAACCTCCTTATCTTGATGACATTGCGCCATTAAAAAAAAACAAAAAACACTTGAGACTGCCAACTTTGTAGTAACCTTTCTCTGCTTTTCATGCACATTCTTCGTGTGTCATAATTTGAGCCGTTCAAGTCGCCAGAGAGAGAGAGAGAGAGAGAGAGAGAGAGAGAGAGAGAGAGAGAGAGAGAGATGGCTGTTCAACAGCAATGCACTTCATCATTAATTCAGCAAAGCGTTCATTAATGACACATAGCGAAACTACCAAGTATTATTATATCCTCCATATTTTCTGTACATTCAAGGATCGAGAGAGAGAGAGAGAGAGGATATTGGCAGTTTTATCACCCGGGGGCAAAGCCAGCCTGGTTCATCAACTTGTACCGTTCAGACAACATATTTTTGTGCTTTCACTCTTAATATGCTGTGATAGATTAATTGGGGGGTACTTACGCCCTGGGGCGAACCCTTGTAGTTAGTAATAATGCCCGGCTGCTGATTTGACTTGAGAGAGAGAGAGAGAGAGAGAGAGAGAGAGAGAGAGAGAGGAGGGGGGGGGGTGGGGTTATTCGCTACCAAATTTTTATATTTTCTTGTGGTTTTTAATATTATAGAGGGCAACATTTAACGCTTACTCGGGGAGTAAGCCTACTGATTACTACGTTGTTGTTGTTGTTGATGTTGTTGTGGGGGTAGGAAAGGTCTATGGAAGAGTTAAAAAGGTCTGAAAAAGATGTTTAGCGTTGAGTTAAAGATACAAGAATTTTAAGATAGGATATTTATGATTTATTTATTAGGATTGAAAATATGAAAAATAGATGATGTGAATCTTAAACAGTAGAGAAAAATTATTATGGAACGTATTTATTTTAATTTTTGTTGCTGAAAAGGTTTCTGTTTGTCTGTAGATTTTAGCACGCGCCCCGAGTAAGGTGGAGGTCGGATCAGCCTTGTATTTTAATTATTGTTTTTAATATAGAGGGATTTTATGATAGAATGGCTTGTTTTTTATGGTGTACATCAACATTTAGTTTAGTTACATAGAAATGACACAACAGAAGGAACGAATGTCATGGGCTAAAATATCTCTCTAAAGGAAAGTTCCTTAATGTGAAAAAATTGCAATACGAATCGAAGTTGTTAAGTGAGAAAAAATTGCGAATTGAAGGAAAGGAACTTGTTCGATTTCGGGTGTATTACTTATTTTGAGATTTTTATTTTTTTCTCTTGAGTGGTTAATGCAGTTAATTAAGTTTATTTTTTTGTCTTTATCACTGGACTCCATTTGTTTCGTTCGTGATGAGGAATTTATGGCAGTGATTCAAAAGTTAAGGAAATGGTTCATCCGAGTCTCACGAGTTCTGTCATGTTTGAATTCTGATTTGCAATGCCAAGGTTTACCCGTTCATTTCAGTGATTTACGTAAGGTTATCAACATTTGTGCAAGCGCGGTTGTTTCAGTGTAGGCCCAGCTCCTTCTCGTTTGTGACAGTTTTGAATACGAGACCCACTAACCTTCATCTTGCGCAGGTACTTGAGCTCGTTGTTTGGTGTTCAGTCTGTTTGATTTCCCGAGAATTCGTTGGGTGTCAAGTTAGCAAGATTGCAATCAACGTGTGACTTCTTTGTGGGTCATGGAAATTGTGCTTTAGGACCTTGATTAGATGTAGTTGCGTGACACAGGCTGCTCATGTGAGAGAGACCTTGCAGTTGCAACGCCAGCACTCCTTCTTGATCAATCTCGCAGCCGCGTCTTTTATTGTTGTCTTCCGACAAAGCCGGCTGCTGCCCTTCTTCCGTCTGTCTGGCCTTTCGGACGTGGCTCTGTTTGTCTGTCATGCTTACCTGTTGTTACAACATCCTGGACTGTTTGTCTGTCATGCTTACCTGTTGTTACAACATCCTGGACATCGTTGGCGGGATTTCAGTCAAATTCGGGACGTGGGTAGACACAAGGTCTATAGAGATGGTATCTCTGTAGTCCTTGGGTAGACTATTATGCTAAGATGTGTTTATGTGAAGGGTTTTGTTCGTATGTGTTTCCATTGGCCATCTTATCTTTATAGTGTGTGTATATGTATATGTATGTGTGTGTGTGTGTATATATATATATATTTTTCAATAATTAAGTCCTACAGGTCTCTATCTACTAACGGATGAGGTTGTTGGTCTAGCGCCCTTCACACTGACAAAGAGGCCCCGCCCCATTCACACTGACAAGAGAGACTCGCCCCATTCAAATAACGACCAGTCATATTCGCTGATGACATGCCCCGAGGAACGGAAGGTGCCCACGACGTGTCTCCGGTCCTTTTTTTTTTTTTTTTTTTTTATTATTTTTTTTTTTAACGTGAATCAAACCCACGCTATGCCATTTGCGAGCACGTCTAGCCTAATTACGCAATGGACGCAAATAAAACGTTCACAAGCGATAGAAATTCACTCTCGACGCGGTTCGGAAGTCACGTAAAGCCGTTAGTCCCATTGTTGAATAACCGATGGTTCCATGCAACGTAAAAACACCTTACAAACAAACAACAAACAAAAAACAAAATACGCAGATTTTGGAAGTTGAATTCCTTGAGGGGTTTTCTATGGGAGATAGAATGTTGCGCTGGATTCTAGGTGTCCTGGTGGGGTGGAGATGACGAATTGCCCTGTCTTACCCATCATCCTTGAAGACTCCCTGCTCCGTCTTCCTCTTTGGGAAGAAAAATACTAGTATCCTAGTGGTGGAGTTGGATGTGTAACCACTGCTATTTATCCCTCTTCCTAAATTTGGGCACTGGTTTTCCTTAATTGATCTCTCTCTCTCTCTCTCTCTCTCTCTCTCTCTCTCTCTCTCTCTCTCTCTCTCTCTCTCTCTCTCTCTCTGATTATGCCGGTCTGGTCGTCTAATTGGTCACGAACGGCTTTGAATGCACCCATTATGCAAATTATATGGTTAACGTACATGTTTGATGTGCTAATTAAAACGGAAGAGTCTACACAGGTTACCTTTCTCTCTCTCTCTCTCTCTCTCTCTCTCTCTCTCTCTCTCTCTCTCTCCGCCTATACATATATAGTCAAGTATTCTTTCTCCTGTCGTTAGCAGTAATTTCCTTGTGGTGTTCGTAGCGTCTAGGGCAAGCGCGCCCCCCCCCCCACCCCCCCCCGAATTGCAAGCCCCCAAAGCCCCCGTTGGTACTGACCACCTAATCTTTGAACTAGTTATATACCACCTGGTAAATTAATCGACTTAAAATACGTGTCTTTTAGCATGTGAGCAGAAGGGCCTGATGTTAAATCGAATTGACTCCTTTTCATTTAGCCGGGTTGTACCTAATCTTCAGGTCAAGGAGACAGTTATATGTAATCCTTATTTATATATATGGAGAGAGAGAGAGAGAGAGAGAGAGAGAGAGAGAGAGAGAGATATATAATCTACGCATTTGCAATGGTTAGTAATACCTGCATGTTCACGTAATATGGCCTCGTGTGTTGGTTTTGCTAATGGCGTACTAATTGATGTTACGTGATATCACCCTGAGACCATTGCACAACTCACAACTGGACTGCTGTGTTTGCAGTCTTCAGTTTTCGGCGCAAGTTTTGTTTTCGTTTTTACTTTGTCGCTCTTGAACAAGGCGTGCTTTGGTGTTGTCGCTTTTCAAGGCTTGTTTTTTATGTTGTTGCTTTTGTATGTATATACACAAGACTTCTTTTTTTTTTTAATCTCTTACAGTTTTTTAATATGTAGTTGTATATCGATGTTCAAAAAAAGTTGTAATTATTTATTTCTTTATTTTTGGGGTACGAAATTGATTAGCATTACTGGGTAAAGGTGGCTGAGGTACAACTAATGGCTTTTATGTTATCTAGATTTTTTTTTTCACTGGAGAAATTGATTGAAGGTGTTTTCATGGCTCGACTTAGTGATGAGGTTTATTAATACACACACACACACACACACACACACACACACATCATATATATATATATATATATATATATATATATATATATATATACACACACACACACACACACATATATATATATATATATTATATATATATATATATATATATTTGTATATTGATCCTTGAATGTACAGAATTGTAGTTTCGCTATGTGTCATTAAGGAACGCTTTGCTGAATTAATGATGAAGTGAATTGCTGTTGAACAGCTATCTCTCTCTCTCTCTCTCTCCTCTCGTCGGTCTCTCATCTTATCTCTCGCTCTCATCTCTCTCCGAAGGTCACACATTGGTTTGTGTTACTTTCTAAATATTTCTATGACAGTGGGATGCGGACTTCGCATATGGACTAGAAGTAAGACAAAGTCAATGACTGAATATCCTCCGCTATTCCCTGAGTTCTAAATTTGTCCTCACTGGAAAACCTGCATGGAAATAGAGAGAAAGATCCATCGTCGTCTGCGCCTCTCTCTTCGGTCTTCCTGAACCCAAGAGGTTGCTGTCCCGTAAGTGGTCTTTGTTGACGTTGGCATCGTGTTTTATTTACGACTGTCCCGGAGGGGGGCCGCCCGCCGCCCACAGCGAGAGCTCGTGGGGTCTCGTTACGGGCGGCGCTACGTACCCAGGGCCTTTTAAAGTCTCGTCAGTTCGGTCTTCGGGTTTGTTTTAGTTTTTAAGTTTGTGTCAAAAAAAAAATAGGAATATATATAAATATATATATATATATATATATATATATATATATATATATATATATTATATATATATATATATTATATATACTTGTCTGTAAAGAAAACTATTGAAATAGCTATTTGGCTGTCCGCCCGCACATTTTTTTTTTTTTTTTTTTTTTTTTTTTTTTTTTTTTTTTTTTTTTTTTTTTTTTTTTTTTTTTTTTTTGTCCGCCCTCAGTCCATAATGAAAACTACTGAGGCTAGAGGGCTGCAAATTAATATGTTGAACATCCACCATCCAGTCATCAGAAATATCAAATTGCAGCCCTCTAGCCACAGTAGTTTTGGTTTCATTTCAGGTTAAAGTTAGCCGTCATCGTGCCTCTGGCAGCGCTATAGGACAGGCCACCACCGGACGCCATGGTCAGGGCCGGAAACTCTCAGTCTTTCTCGAGAGTTCACATAGGCAGGATGCATGATCCACCTCTCCTGAAAGACAGCCAATCAGGAGCGTCGTAAGGGACTGGCCTAGACATTAGATGCACGGGTGATGTGAATCTACTATAGTATTTTTATTTCAGTTTTTTTTTTCTTTTTAAGGAGCAAGGTATGCAAGTCTTTATGAAGTCTGTGTGATTGAGCGAATATTATATCTTTGAATCGTACACCCCGATGGCCCTCATTTAATGAACGCCTTTATATGGAAGCCTCTCACTCAATGAGTCGGAAGCTTTCATTCCTCGCGCGAGGGATCGTGTCCCATTATCTTATTATTTCATAACCAGCCTCGATAATTATTCTTTAATGAGTGTTTTCTTATAGTAGTAATCACCTTTGATGTTCTAACGATGTTAACGTTTTTCTGAATCTGGGTAACTGGTTTTTGTTGCTGTTCATAAACACGTTGGATTTTCATAACCAAGTTTCATTTTTCTTTTTTATAAACAAAAGTTCCGTTTGATCTTGTCATTAAATATTGGTCCTGTAATGGAATAAATACGTCTTATTCATACTACCAGTGTTTTCCCTCATGATCAGATATTGATCTGTAAAACAGAGCTTTATCATTTTGTCTGTCCAGTTCCGTTTCTGTATTATACAGTGTATGTGTGTGTGTGTGTGTGTGTGTTTTCTCCGGGGTTTTACAAGGTAGATTTTTCCAATGACAAAAAGTAGTGATGTCAGTGTCAGGAGATTTTTTTTTTTGTGTGTGTGTTACATTGGTTAGCTTTTCATCATCACAGCATGGCATCGTTTTCCTTTATGCATAGCGTCCATTCTTGTTCTACTTGTTTGGCGGGGGGGGGGGGGGGGGGGGGGGTTGTCGGGGGTTGGGAGGGGCGATTATAAGGTCATCTGTTAGTGGCGGGCGTAATGAGCAATTAGGAGCGTATGGAAGAAACCTCCGAGATGTTTCTGTTGGAACAACAAGATGAATAACATACTCTAATGAGACCTCTCTCTCTCTCTCTCTCTCTCTCTCGCTCTCTCTCTCTCTCGGGACAGGGAGTGTCTTTGCGTGGCCACGTTGGCCATTTTTCCTTCACACCCGATACACAGGATCCCTTATACTTGATGCACATGTTTAGCTCGAAGATCCTTTGCTTCAGTGTTGTAAAACCCAGTTACTGATGATCAGGGGCGGTTCCTCGTTTTTTTGGGCGTCTGGGACATGTGTATCCTTTTTTATTTTTATTTTATTTTATTTTATTTTATTTTTTTTCCCTCACTGATGGTGCCCCTATCAAAGTTTTTTTTTTGTTTTTTTTTTGGGGGGGCGGCCATTAAATTAGCCTCTCACAGGTAGTCTTTGTGTCGGCCATGTCATTCAAAACAGAGTATGTTCCTTTGTGAATTGAAAACTGGTAGGCCCCTGCTGAAGGGTAGCTCCCGTCCTGGTGATATGAAACAGCGCGTTGATATGCACCCTAGATACGCTCTCTCTCTCTCTCTCTCTCTCTCAAGAAATCGCCAGGGCACCCGATAAATTGGGTGTCCGTAGAATTCGCAGGGCGTTTCTTAGAAGCGCAGAGCTTGGAAGCGATCCGGTTCGTTACATAAAAGAGGGAGAGGAAAGAACAGACAGGGAGGGCCGTGGATGAGAGCCTCTGCAAAGGAATGCCGACGGTAGTAACTTCACAAAAGGCCACCAGGGGGGCGGGGGTTGATGGTGGTGCATGGCTGTCCCTTGCACATGGCAAAGAAGACTCGGAGAGAGAGAAATTGTATGTTTTCATGTTTTCTCAGAACGCTCTGGTTGAAAATAATTTTACGTATCATGACATATATATATATATATATATATATATATATATATATATATATATATATATATATATATATATATGAGGACTACTACTACTACTGCGGGTTAGTACTCGCCTCGATCACTAAAATTTATATAATTTCTCTTTAGCGACGTTGATTATCTCTCTCTCTCTCTCTCTCTCTCTCTCTCTCTCTCTCTCTCTCTCTCATTCTTTTCTTGATTTCTCACATCAATTTTATCTTATCTTGTAGTTTCGATTTGCGTATTTACCCTCTTTCGGGTGTTCTTGTGCTCGGAAATACTGTGCGATTCGTCTAAACCTTACAGGATGTGTCCTCTGTGTATCTGTAGTAGTAATAACACCAGTCCTTTGTTATCAGCCCATTTTTTTTTTTACTTGTTTAATATTTTCCGCTGAAAGCCTTGGCTTTCCGGTGAAGAAAATTTCCTTTCAATGGAGGCCTCTAACCAAGGTTTCGATTAGTCAAGTGCATCATCGCTTTATGCTGTGTGATGTCAGTAGGAATAAGAGTTTCTTTTGGCTCATAAAGCCGTGAATACATATGGCGCCATTTCTCAAGTATGTCTGAGTATGTCGAGTGTCGCTGCTTTTGACAAAAGTGTTAAATTGCGACGTAGGAAGCGTTTCCGCGATGTCGGGAAATAATACCACTACAAAATACTGTAGGCACCAATTAAAAGAAAAAAAAAATGCACCGAAGAACTCGAGTTTTCTGTACACCGTATAATGGTGTATGAAACTCTCAGCCGCAGACCGTGAGACTCTCAGCCACGCATCATGAAACTTTCAGTCACGCCCCGGTGGTGGCCTCTGTTATTGGCGCGATCATGGCTAACTTTAACCTTGAATCAAATGAAAAACACTGCGGCTAGAGGGCTGCAATTTGGTGCGTTTGTTGATCGGAGGGTGGGTGATCAACGTACCAATTCGCAACCCTCTAGCCTCGGTTGGTTTTAAGGTCTGAGGGCGGACAGAAAAAGTGCAGACGCACAGACAATTAATTAGCCATCGCAGATTAAAATGAAAAAGTGAAGATCAACATGAAGTTGACACCTTTATGTATGATGTTATTGTCGCTGTTTCTTTAGTCTTTGGATGCCAGTTACAAATGAATACCAATTGGAGAAAACGTCCTGCGTGAAGGTTTACGGCAAGCCACGCTTGAATACAAAGCATGGTTGACTCTATAAGGCTTGTTGATACAAGATAGGAATCCGTGCCATGTCATCAAATTAGAATTCCTTGAACGTAGAGCGTCACATTCTTAAAAGATTCTGCTTCTGCGGGGCTGGGGTTGGTTAGTCCAGGCAAGACTAGAGTTGATTCACATCAACCGTGCATTTGATGTTTAGGCCAGTCCCTTACGATGCTCCTGATTGGCTATTGATAAGCCAGTCACCGGGCTGGAACACTGTCTCTTTCGAGAGTTCACGTAGGCAGGATGTATGTTCCACCTTTCCTGAGGGATACTTTTGAAAGACGTATCCCTCAGGAGAGGTGGAATGTAGATCCTACCCAAGTGAACTCTTTCGAGAGACTGAGAGTTTCCAGCCCTGTGATTAGCTTATCAACAGCCCTTAAAGAGTCCCAACGTTTTGTATGTTTGTCCCCCTTCTCCTTTAATCAGGAGCATCGTAAGGGAGTGGCCTAGACATCAAATGCACGGTTGATGTGAATCAACTAAAGTATGGATAACGTTTGATAGTTTAACAATTGAAAAGGTCTGTATTGTATTGCAGATTGCATAAAATTGAACAAGATAATCCACTCGACAAACGATGAGAGGAGCTTAGCATTGTCATTGAAAGTCGTAACCTCTCTCACGCATTTGTAATCGGTATTAAAATTCCGAATGGCGCCGATTTTGTCCTGTTCTATTTCAGCGTATGGAATGATGGCACGCAGACACATATTGCTAGATGAGTTTTTAAGACTACAGCTGATTGCATGGAAGAACGCAAATAAAAGCAAAAATAACGCGTTAAATTCCGTTCAGACGACGCGTAGATATTACTTAAAAGAGAGTCGTCCTGAAGATTCAAAGCGATTTAAGTAACAGTGTACCAATCCGTCAATAGCAAAAAACTGCAAAATTTTAGAAAACGTGTTGCATAATGTGAACAAACAAAATACATGTTAGTTGAAAAAATAAAAACTCCAGACGTCTCAGGGAAGTCGAAAGGAGAAAACTTGTAATAATACCTTGTTTGAAAAAAAAAAAAAAAGGGTACATAGACGAGGTAGTAGGAGAAGAGAAAATTATGATAGAGAGAAAAAAAAAAGGAGTTAAGATAAATCCGCACGAGAGAGGCAAATTTGACACGTACTTATCGGGGTCTGTCAGGGATCGTTAGGAATTACAAATTTGGTGCTAAGGGTTCTCGATGACAGGCGTCAAGAAGAGGGACGTTTGGCCAGGTGGTGGTTAATCCTCCAGAGGGCGCCGTGGAAGGGCCCCCTCACTTATGTATAGTTCTGTGGCTCGGTCAATATAATTATTGGCCTCCTCCCTTAGCTAATTGGGGACCCTTATCGCATATATATGTACACGAGATGCCGAGATGGATGGCTCCAGAGAAGGTCTGTCTGTATAGGGCGACGCTGAGCTATGCCCAGTTCAGTTTATCTGATTATTGTTATTTGCAACTCCGCAGTTTCGTGGCGACTTTTAGCAGCGGAGATATGGTTGCTCAGCTGCCCGGTGCGAGGGGTGGGGGACGGGGCTACGTTGCCCTATAATGAAAGTTCTCTCTCTCTCTCTCTCTCTCTCTCTCTCTCTCTCTCTCTCTCTCTCTCTCATGGTATGCCCTGTAAGAATCGTTGGATCGAATAGAATGGAAGAACGGGTAGCTGGAAACCCAGAAACGTGCGAACACTGAAATGAAAGTGCCTGACAAAACAAAGTCAAAGCAGTAGAAAAACCATAGCAAGAAGAAGAAGAAGAGAAAAAACATTAAAAGGAAAAAAAAGGAGGAGGACAAGGAAAATATGACCCAAAACCCCATTCCTCGGGACGTCGATCGCAGGATGGCATCTGTTTTGTCCCATCGGTCAGTTCGTTTTCGGTCCTTTCTAGGGCTATTAGGCGTTCCGGAGTATTTTGTTCGATCGTTTTTGTGTTAGTCAGTTGTAGTAGTTTGTTTATTTATAATAACCTTTTTTGCCTCCCTTGTTCCTCTTCCATCTGCTATGCTGGGTGACAATGGGGATAATGAGATTCAGTTCCATGTTTATGTTGGCAGATGAAGATAATGGTCTCTTGGAGGATAATTTTATTCGTTTTTTTTATGCTGAATCATTTAATTAAGTTTAACGACATCTCTTAAATAGGGAAGTATCCATTTAATCCCCTTGACCGTATGTGTATGTATAGTATGCATACGTATGCAAATGTATATATACTTTCTATGTCCCTTGTTAATCATTTTCTCATGTATTCGTGTACTCTTGTTTGTGTTTATTTGATTTCTTATTAATTTACACAGTTATATGATAGAATATATGTATATATATTATATATATATTATATATATATATATATAGATATATATATATATATGTATGTATATATATCACATATATATATATATATGTGTGTGTGTGTGTGTGTGTGTGTATATATATAATATATATATATATATATATATATATATATATATATATATATATATATCGCAAATATTTATTCCTAGCTTCTTATTTTGTCTTTATCCACATAATTATTCTAGTTGTGTTTGCGTTGTCTTATATTATGAAGGCACATTGAATGGTACATTACACTATTTTTGTCCGCAAGATTTTCGATATATCGAAGAACATGGCTTCTCTCCTCTTGGTTTGCATTTAGTTAAGCAGCTCTTTTTATTTTGGTCGCTTTCTCGACAGACGTGTGTGTGTGTGTGGTGGTGTGGGAGGGGGGGGGGGCGGGTTGTTATGTGGGTTCGTCGTGGGAGGAGTTCCTGCTGCGCGGGGAATTCAACAGGTTTCTTACGGTGAAATTCGTTAAAATTAAGCGGATTTCTTTCGGTGAAATTCGGGAAAATTCAACGGATTGCCCAGACGGTTAAATTCGTTTAAAAGTAAACGGATTCGCAATGATCCCGTTGGGGCTTAGTGCTTTTAGTGCGGCCTCATGCGGTGTGCTATAGGCATTATGCTTTAGGTTCTTCGCGACTTGCCTTCGACTCCCAGCTGCAACCCCTTTCGTTTTTTTCACTGTCCCACCTTTCATATTCTCTTTCTTCCATCTTCCCCCTCCGTAGCTCTGCAGATAGGAGAATCCACCTGGATGGAATTGGTGAATATTTACCCCTCAAAGAATCCACCTGGACGGAACGGGTGAACATTTACCCCTCGAAGAGTCCACCCGGACGGAACGGGTGAATATTTACCCCTCGAAGAATCCACCTGGCCGGAACAGGTGAATATTTACCCCTAGAAGAATCCACCTGGATGGAACGGGTGAATATTTACCCCTCGAAGAATCCACCTGGCCGGAACGGGTGAATATTTACCCCTCGAAGAATCCACCTGGACGGAACAGGTGAATATTTGCCCCTCGAAGAATCCAGCTGGACAGAATGGGTGAATATTTACCCCTCGAAGAATCCACCTGTAGGGAACGGGTGAATATTTACCCCTCGAAGAATCCACGTGGACGGAATGGGTGAATATTTACCCCTCGAAGAATCCCCCTGGACAGAGTGGGTGAATATTTACTCCTCGAAGAATCCAGCTGGACAGAGTGGGTGAATATTTACCCCTCGAAGAATCCACCTGGAGAGAGTGCGTGAATATTTACCCCTCGAAGAATCCACCTGGACAGAGTGGGTGAATATTTACCCCTCGAAGAATCCACCTGCACGGAATGGGCGAATGTTTTCCCCCCCGTAGCTCCGCAGATCGAAGAAACCACCTGGACAGAATGGGTGAATATTTAGCCCCCTAAGAATCCACCTGGACTTGACAAACCTTCCCGCCAAACGCTATAATACTGGCCATCGCAATGAAGGAACGGCGGTCGTTACGTAATTGATTTATAGACATTTTATCTCCCTGACGTTTATGGGCGCCGTCTTGTCATACCGATTTTGATTTATGCGGGGACAGGACGATGTGATGTATTGGCCTCCTCGCCTGTCGTCGTTTCTCTCCTTTTGCCTTTGCTCTTGCGTCGATGGGGATGAGAAGGATTCATGTTGTCGTTCAAGCGAAGGTGCAGTGCTTCATACTACCGTAATACTATAGTCTCCTTGCCTTTGAATGCAGTTGTATGTGTTTGTTCATTTGGTAAATTATTATTGTTAATTTTTTTTTATAAGTGGGACCCCTTTTTGTATTTCCCTTTTCCTCGTCTTATTTCTTCAAATGACCTCCAGTATTCTTTAGTCAGGAGCTCCTTTGGTAGGTTTGTTCCATGAGTAGGTTCCATCTTCTGAATGATAATAGTAATAATGATATCAATGATGATAATTCAAAGAAACATTCATTCCTCTCCCCGTTACATACCAGTCATTGTAAGTCAGAAAGATGCTGCAGTGCTATTGGACTTTTAACTCTAAGTCCCTGTCATTATATAGTTGCCTTAGAGTGTCGACTTTTACTGTTAATCGTGGCTAAATACCTGCACACAAATCTATCTATCTATCTTTGTATGTATGTATGTATCTATCTATCTATATATATATGTATGTATGTATGTATATTGTAGTTCGATTAACCTTTGAAATGTGTTGCGTTTGCTGCTGGAGATGGCTACGCTAAAGCTGGGTACATTCAGTTGAATTTGTTTTTAACTGGTGTTACTTTGCTCTATGTTGCTTTACATAACTTGAAAAGGATGGCTGTGTACACTTAATGTCTCTTTGGTCTTGTTACTTTTTTATCATCTTTTTAAAACAGTTTAAAAATGTTTGGCTCCTGTCCACTGTTTCTTTTTGAGCGCATCCAGGTTTTTATACTTAAACCTTTTTCTTTTGTCAGTAACTATTATTATTATTATTATTATATATATATATATATATATATATATATATATATATATATATATATATATATATATATATATATATATATATATATATACGTGTGTGTGTGTCTTTGTTTTCAACTTGACCCAACAAGCTTTCATCTTTCCTTCCTTCTGCTGTAACGAATCTGTAGCGTGATGCTGTTAAGTGGAGAAGATAGTCCTCGGCGTGTTCAATAGACCGAACAAGCTCTTCTTTGGAGTCTTGTTCTACCCACCTCCCCTACACCCCCTCAGTCTCTCTCTTTGTTTATGCACTGGCATCCCCAGTGCGAACTATTCAGAAGGTATGTATGGGTCTTAATCCTTTATCAATGGACTTATTCCCAGTCATTTTTAGCCCATCATGTTCCATTGTCATGGATTCGTTCCGGCTAACTGTTTAGTCCTGCCTTTATTGTTTTTTATTATTTCTAGGGAGTTGTTCATCCTATAGCCTTAAGAAAGCGAGAGGCCTAATCCTTCCAGTATCTACCACCCCCCCAACCCACCCACCCCCCCCTCTCACCCCTCGGGCCCCTCCTCATATCTAAGGTGGTTCCGTGGGGTCTTCTGTTGCCAACCTGTTCTTTTCCTTCCCTTTTGATCGCCGGCCTTCCCGTTCTCCCGCTTCTATGATGGAAGCTTTGGCTGAATGGTCAGCTCAATTCTTCTTCGTCCTCCTGCCGTCGCCCATCGCCCTCGATCTCCGCCGATCGACCTTTCCTCTTCGGTGGAGCGTGGTCAACTCTTGGATTCCTCCAAGGGTCAACTCATGTCCTTTGACGAAGGCATCCGGCGACACGATCATCACCTTCGATGGCTCCAAGACGAAGTTCCTATATACCGTTGACTTCTGTCTCCTCTCCTCCAATTCTTTCATTGAAGCCCGTCTATGGTCGACGGAAACGTAGAGGAACCGCTTAGGTTCGTGCGCATCGCAGCAGCACATGGTAATGGGTCTTCATTGTTAAAGGCGCCGTTTAGATGTGGTAAGATCTGTTGTCATCTCGGCTGTTTGGTGGTGGTAGTTACTGGTTTGTCCCTTGGTGGAATATTGTTCTTATTTATTATGGGGGCTGCTTCTCTCTCTCTCTCTCTCTCTCTCTCTCTCTCTCTCTCTCTCTCTCCTTCCTGACGAGAAGGAAGTATAAGAGGCATTTCGTTGTGATCATTGTTCCCTATCTTTTGCCTATTGATGTTCTTTGTTCGTGTCTCCATACTGCGTGCTTGATCCACCGAAATATGGTCCGTAGCTATAAACCAGAGCGTTTTAATGGGCCTTTCATATCTGAGACGTATCCCGTTGGAGAGTTGAAATCTTGTTATGAATCCCGTTATGGTTTTTATGTTCCCTCTCGGGTTACCAATCCAATGACATCAAATACTTTTTCGGTCTCTTGCCAACTTCTCCGGCGGTAGGTTCAGTCGCTCTGTTCAAATCCCATATGTCATCGCTGGCGCCGAGGTTTTTTTTTTTTTTTTTTTTTTTTTACACACGTAACTTGTGGTTGTGTGTGGTATTCGAACCGACACCGTCTATACGACAAACCGTGGCTCCGAGATTCCATCTTGCCTGGCTCGATGTCGGGCAGCTTTGGCGAATCGAAACATGGCGGTCTCGGGTATTCAGGAGCGATCGAATGGCAACCATATATTCACCGAGGTATCTATAGCCTATTCTATGTACCTTGATATTCACCACATGATATATTTCCCGCACGGGGATATATATAGTGCCGTCAGTGCACCTCAAGGGATACACTGTAGGAATGGCTAAAGGTTCTTTGCAGCCAACCCCCCACCTTTTTTTTTATTCCTATATTACTGCACCTCCATCCGATATCTTTTGCATCTTGCTATCCACCCTCTCCTAACTGCTGTTTCATGGTTGCAACTGCTTCGAGGTTTTCCTCCTGTTGCAACTGTCGGACCTATACCTGCTCTCAATGACCTCATAGGTCCCAGTGCTTGGTCTTTGGCCTAAAGTCGTTATGTATTGCATTCCACCACATCTGATCGGCTGTTGAGTTCCCCCATGATTGTTATAATATGCCACATTAATCCAACTCCGTTTCAGCGCTGAATGGCCTTAGTTGCCCCAGTGCTTGGCATAATGGCAAAAATCTATATCTACGCATATCTATATAAAGATTATATTGTTGTGGATCATCACCTATTGATAGATAGTGGTTGGGGTATGATGATTCATGTTTTCTTAAATTTGTTTCAATTTTTTTTCCACCTTATTTTCATATGTGACCCTTTTCACATCAAGGAAGCTTTATTTGGGAGATCACTGTAGGTGGGACATATAGTCACTGTATAATCACTGTGAAATAGTGAAATAAAACAGCAAATTCGAGCTGTGACTGATGTGGGCATGCAAGCAAGCAATAAGTTTCACATCTGGTGTGTATATATATGTATATACACACGTGTGGGTGTGTAAATAATAGGTATATATTATATATATAGGTATGCATTTTGGATTAATTGACGAAAGAAATATATAAAAATCATTTCCCTAGATTTTTGAAAAGACAGTCCCATGAGGGATAGAGGAATAACCGAAACTGATTTTCATAAATATGATTTTATTATAAGTAATCATAAAAACTATGACATATAAAACAATATGCTGTACAATAGGCTAAGGTGTAAAAAATAACTTCGACTTAAGGAATACAAACTAATGAGATGACTAGTGCACTCAACACACATTTTGTAAGTAATGCAAGTACCGATGTGGAAGTGACGGCAGGTGATCCAAATGTTAAGTTCAAGTTTAAATCGTTTTTCTCTTGGCATTGCGGATGTAACGACTGGGTCATGTCGCCATGTGACGAGAATTAATTCCACGTGTGTTAGCACACTGATGAGGTAGTAGTTCAACTTTGCTCTGTCTTCTGGGGTGCAACTGAATTCGAGTGAATTTTCAAGCTCAGGGATTCGCGGGTCTATAGACTCTTGTTATCTGGATGAGGTCTTCATACTCCTGTGAGCAGCGCAGAGGAGAAAGAGAGAATGGAAAATGAAAAAAAGGACGAAATCCGATTTCTCAATTGGCTCTGCCACGTCGTCATGGTGGGATACGAGGTCTTGGAGAAGAGGGCATTTCCCTTCTTGGACCTCTCAAAATGGCGGACACTGGCTCCTCTTCAAGATGGCGGACATCTCCTTGATTTTCTACTTGATGATGGTTTCTGAGGTGGGGTTGGTTTTTCTTTAAATATATCACGAGAAAACACTGGGTTTGCTTTGTGTAGTGTTTCTGAAGTTGGCCGTCGCGTAGGAAATGTAGAGCTACTTATTATCCTTTATAAATGATCAGATTGTAGCTTCTGGCGCCACCCCTACCCCATTTCTTCCTCCTCCCCCCGCGGGGTAGGTATATAGTCACCCCCGAACGGCAAAGTCTCCGACGACCCGAAGATAGGGTTAAAATAAAAATCTGTTACGGAGACAGTTATCGGCGTCTTGATAAGCGAGGCGATTTGTTTATCAAGTAGCCTGTTTATCTTGCCTTAATTGTGGCTTCGGCCGTTCCAAGGCTACTGCGTTATTATTGGCGGCCAATAATCTAAACCCTTTTTATCAGCGTTTGGACGTCGATTTCTGCCCTTCGTCCTTCTCACTCGGATGGGCTGAGTTTGCCGTTGGTATATTTGTTTTTTTCCAAGGTTTTCCCTTTACGCTCTTGATTCTCGGGAAGGGGTCTCTCGGCGATACAGACAGGGAGGATTCCAAGACCGTGGTCGAATAACGCAGTTGTTGCGGTAGGAATAATACACGCGGTTGTCCAAACATGGCGTGATCATTTTCTGCTTTATAAGTTTCTTTGCTCAATAAATTGTTTTCTCTCTGGAAACTCAAATGATGAAGACCATCAGAAGAAAAAAAAAGGTCTACGTCTGTATTCGTGTATTGAACTTGGAGATAATGGTCGAGGTTGTTTATACAATTTGCATTTTATGAAAGTTTCTTCGGGTCGTCATTCCAAGGAAGGTGAGAGAGACAGACGAACACCTGACAAGAAGAAAGGCAGTTTCCCCGGGAAACTTCTTTCTCTCCCTCTTTAGCACACTTCAGCAGCAACTGCTCACTGTCGTCATCATGTGATGAATATAAATAATGATAATGCGATGAGGATGGTGGTGGTGGTGGTGTTGATGATGATTTCTTGGCTCGGATCAAGTCATGTCGGGATGATGTGGGCGCGAAGGCGTTTCGAGGGGGGACGACCTAGGCCGTGGGCGAGGGCGTGGGCGTGAGGGTGGGCAGTTTTTAACCGCATGTGGGCTGTGGCTGAGTGGCGGTGGAGTGGGTCCTCGATAAGTTCATTCGGTTGCTGCGGCAGCTGTATAAACTCTCCATGATGGCGCCTAGCTTGAATGCCAGCAGTTGGACATACTGGTCCTGTGAAAGGGAGAGAGAGAGAGAGAGAGAGATTTGGTGAATGGTCGTTGGCTGTGGGAAAACATTTTAACGGTTAATTTTCTATATATTTGTATAAATATATATTTTTTATTTTTTTAATGATGAAATTAAGACTGATCCTGGGAGGATGCAAGTTAACTTCGGTTAAATTCTATATATATATTTATATATATATATATATATATATATATTAATATATATATATATATATATTATATATGTATGTATGTATTATTTATTTATTTATATTTTAAAATTAAGATTGATTGTTGGTAGACTCGAAATTCAGTTTGGTCAAATATTTTTTTAGGCGTTTTTATTTATTTATTATTATTATTTTTGTGTGAAAGATAAGGATTAGGTTGAACAAATGCAACGTTACGAAACCTTTTAATTTAAAGTCTTGATAACGTTAAAATTTGTGATGCGCGATAAAATGAAATTTGCAAAGATGGAATTGGACTTTGAATCGACATTATTTATAATCGTGAAACATTGGAGCCGACGGTGGTAGTGTTAACATTGGTAATGATAAAGGAGTCGCCAGGTAACTTCTGCTTTGTTTTTTACGTAATGCCACTGATAATGAAAGTATCGGCTCATGGGGGACATGCGTGGGCTTATGGGGTTAATTTCCCATTGATTCCCACAGTAAAGACGATCAGTTTAATTAGAAACGAAATCCTGTAGCTTCTTCTTCGTCCTTTCTGAAGGTAGATTTGGAAAGATCGTGGAAACAGAAGAGGTTTGGTCGCTTCAGGCATCTTGAGATTCCCTCAGATTTGAATCCCCTTTTTGTTCATTACTATTGATGGTGGTGGTAAGGGGCGGAACAAAGTATATCATTACAGAGTGGTGGCAATGGTCGTACAAGTGGTATAAGTAAATAAATAGCTACAAAGCGTCCGCGTTTCGATGGGGCAACGGAATTTGAACTGGCGGTGATGACGCGCCAGGTATGAATTTGGTCGTGTGTGTGTGTGTGTGTGTTTTTTTTATTTATTTATTTATTTTTTTCCTTACCTTGTCCTCAGCTGACGTGAATGCCTGCTCCTCCAGTCTTTCGATGCGCTTGCGAACTGCTTCGAGACCCTTTTCATTTTCGCCTCCCCTGAGCTGAAGGTGAGTCATCCTGCCAAGGAGGAAAGTAAGCTTGAAATTACGCCCGTGAGAGACAGGGGTCGGGGCCCGTGGGGGTGGGGGCCGCCGGTGGTGAGGGGAGGGGAGAGGAGGAAGCCGCTGGTTGCGGGAAGTGGACTGGGAGGGAGGAGGAAGGAGGAGGAGGAGGAGAAGGAGGAGGAGGAGGAGGAGGAGGAGGAAGAGGAGGACCTACATTTTACTAACAGGTTAATGAGTGCATGAAGCTGGTTGATTGATAGAAGATACTTTTTTATATACTCGTAAATGGGGAAAATTCTTCAAAGCTTAAAGAGGTAAAAAAATACAAATGATTTGAAAATGGTTCTCGTCATGCAATATTGTTGCCTTTGATCATTTGCACATATCCTTTGTATAAATAAGCGTTGTGGATTTTGACAGGTACGTCAATCTATGTCATAGTTATTTCAGAGTGTTACTGATGTTTATGGCTTTCAAAAAAAAAAAAAAGAATGCATTATAACCTCAGATTCTCTGTATAGTACTTACATATAGTCTATAGCTCTTTTCCTGTAGCTGCTGGGAATCTGGAGGGTCCTTTTACTCTGCTGCATCTGCAGCTGCTGCTGCTGCTGAATGAGCCTGTTCGGGTCGTAAGGTAGGAGGGGATTGTGCACACCCCTGACCACCAGCTCCCTTTTGGTAGTGACGGGAAAGTAGCTGAGTGTGTTGGCGTTGGCGTTGTTGCCTTGGGAGGCCCAGGATGGCACTGCCCCGGACACCTTAGTGGGATCCGGCACTAGATGAGGATATGCCGTCATCATGGCGTCCATTTGGAGGGGAATGTTCAACTGCATGGGGATGGTGGCACCGCTGCTGCTGCTGCCGTTGTTGGACGACGAAGAACTTCTGTGACTGCCCCGGGCGTTCTGGATGTCCTTCCCGCACAGGATTCCCCTGGGGCACCTGCAGATCAGTTTCTTCCGGTTCACGAACGACCTGGAAGGCGTGATGCCGTTGTTGTTGGTCGTGGCGTGAGAAGGAGGGAGAAGTGGTTTCTGCTCCGGAAACGTTCTTGGCACTTGGTTTGCACTGGGTGGCACTCCCGTTTCACTCGTCGGCACTGCCCCTTCGCGAGGGGACTTTGTCGAGTCGATGTACATGGCAACGAAACGATCCAAGATTCTACTGCTACGGTCAGGAAACCGCAAAGAACAAGAAGAAGAAAGCTTGGGAACGTAGTAGTGGGTCAAGTCAAAGTCAGCGAGAGGCGAGAGACGTGTGTATATAAGCTCAAGTCGGGACCTGGGAGAGGTTGCGTCCTCCTCGCTGCGATGCTTGTGTGGAACTGAAGAAGCAGCAGCCAGCTGCCAGTTGGTTGGCGATCGAGTCGCTCGCTCGCTAGTCGCTACTCCTCCGCTCTCTCCAGACTTACAGGCTTCCACGCTGGCGGGGATTTGATGGTGGGGGGGCGGGGGGAGATGTTGGGGGCGAGTACATCATATCAACGGGGGGTGGGGGCGGGGGGGCGCTATCTATGCCTCCTGATAACCTTTGGGTTGGATATTGTCACCATTTATCCTCTTAGGTGTTTGTTGCGTTGATGACATTCTGTATTCACCAAGAATTTTCCTTCCAAGTCAGCGGTATGGCAAGATGAAATTCAATATTTCAAACACGCACCTGCAGATATGATTATGCAATGAGATATTGCGATTAGCCAGCTGTTGCCGATTCGTTAATAACTGGAGATCACGTGGTGTTTGCAGGGTAGTACAAGACACACCCACATATATATTTCATATATATGAGTTTTTATCACATCACCGTGATACATATACATGCATTAAGCTACCTTACTCATTGGCCGAGTCGATAACATCACTGAAGTCCTCCTGATTTCTCCTCCGTCCGGTGGGCGCTGGTTCGAACCCACGAGGGCGCGAAATTATCAACAACTAAAAAATTCCCCTTCGGTTCACATATATATGAAAATATATTAATTCCGAGGTAGAGCGAATTGGATACTAAAGGACATTTGTAGCTTAATGCATATATATATATATATATATATATATATATATATATATATATATATATATGTATATGTATATATATGTATGTATGTATGTAGTATGTATGTATATACGTATACACAAACACGTCTCACTGTTCCACGCCTAACGTCTTTGATCAATCAGTAGACTTGGTAGACCATCGGCGACTTGGGTACCGAAAATGTATATGGGGTCATGGTTGGCTGTCTTCTTAACGAGTTAATAATGGGGAAAAGAATTTCTCTATGCACTTGGCAGTCACGACCTAGCATTTAAGATAATTTTGGTTTGTTGAGGAATTCTTATGATAAAAGTTGCCTAGGGAATTATGTAAGTTATCCGTCGTAATTGTTGTGTTGTTGGCTTTGGGCAGCGAGTGGTACTCTCTCTCTCTCTCTCTCTCTCTCTCTCTCTCTATCTCTCATCTCTCTCTCTACTCTCTATATATATATATATATATATATATATATATTATATATATATATATAATTTGTTTATTTTCTTATACTTTTTTACTTAATCCCCTTTTGGAGGGGTTGGGGCCAGAAGGGGTACTACAACAAGCCTTCCCCATTTCTTAGCGAGAATTGAGAGATGGAGATGCAAGCCCCATGCCCCAGTTTCGTGACACTGAGAAATAGAAGTATCCATTCACAGTTGGGTTGACTGATGGGCGGTTGGCTTGGGGGCGAACCACGGACCTGAGCAGACGGGGAACTGAGATATGTATTGTTCGTGTTTGTGTCCTTATTTCTATGTGTGTGCATATATATATATATATATATATATATATATATATATATATATATATATATCTTTATCTTTATATGTATGTATGTATGTATGTAAATACTCTCCTCATAATCAAGGATAGCCTATTTTGATTCCCGTGCCATATTTGGACACAGACCGTCATGACCAATTGTACCCTTGACCAAAACAGTACCCCGGAGGTGTCTGGTAGTTGGGCAACTGCGGTGGGTCGTAGCCTCATCTGGAAAGACTTGCAGAACTCGGGATATCAACACTATTTGGAGACGTCTCCTTTATAGGAGGTTATTTAGTGAGATAAAAAATATTTGTGTATGGGGATACAATCCAAAATGATGCAAAATTCTTCTGTAGTTTTATAAAATATATATCTCTTGCACAGCAACATTTTAGTGAACGAGACCACAGCTGATGGCCGAAAACTTTAGTTTATTGTACAAGAAATATATATTTTTATAAAACTCCAGAAGATTTTACATCAGTGTGAATTGTATTCCCTTTACTTAGAGGCACGACATAGTACGTAGCTTCTGCGTATTTGTGTATGTTTGCGTGTGTTATTTTGTCTTTATTCACTTCAGATTCTCTTGCCTCCTTTTTTTTTTTTTTTTTTTTTTTTTTTTTTTTTTTTTTTTTTTTGTTTTTTTTTTTTTTTTTTTTTTTTTTTTTTTGTTTTTTTTTTTTTTTTTTTTTTTTTTTGTTTTTTTTTTTTTTTTTTTTTTTTTTTTTTTTTTTGCGTATGAATGTATTAGATTTTGAATTACAATAGTAATGATATTGTGAGGTCAGTCTTGGCGAACATATGTACACTTTTTGTTCTCATTCATCTTCTTATTTTGCGTGCGCGAATGAATGTGTTCAGTTTTGAATTTTAATCAGAGATAATCCAAAGTCAGTCTCTCTCTCTCTCTCTCTCTCTCTCTCTCGCCCTCTCTCCTCTCTCTCTCTCTCTCTCTCTATATATATATATATATATAATATATATATATATAATACTTATTATTATAATATATATATATATATATATATATATATATAATAAATGAATAAGCCAGAACATAATAGAAATGAATACTCAAGTGGAAGGAGAAGAACGCGGTGCCTGACCTCGAAAGAGAAGGGGTTGCGGGTGGGGGGAGGGGTGGGGGACAGAACCGTTCTTTAAAAGAGGGAAGGTTATCAGGTTTGGAGAACACAGAAGTTGGGTGGAAATTCAATAGCCCTGCGGTTAGAGGAAACAAGCCGTGGAAGTTTTTTTTTTTCTTTTTTCTTTTTTCTTTTATTGTTTTTGCGTCTTACCTGAATCGATATTTTAATGTAAATCAACAGTTATTTTTCATGTTTTTTCCTGTGGATTTTTTTTCCTTGGTGGTGTTTATCCTTTTCTTGGGGTTATTTGGTCTCGCGGTCTTCATTTTTACGTGTTTGTAAATATTTTTTTACGCCTTTTTTTTTAATTCCCGGTAGGGGGTGGGGAGGAGGGGGCGGAAGGGGTGGGGGGGGGGTGCCTGGTCTTATAACAATGAATGCGGCTTCTGAACAACAACTTTGATTCAGGTTACGTATTATTGGAAAGTTTTCCTTTATAGATGCTATCTTGCAGGAGTCCGTGTTGCGTGCCTTCACTGATACCCAGTGGTTGTTTTTGCTTTGCTGGCATTTAGATACCATCAAGTATCTTTTTTTATTATTATTAATTAGGTACGAGACCAGGATTGGCAATGATTAAATCAAACTGATTGAATCAAGTGATTAAATCATTTATTTTTTAATTTAAAAAAATCATGATTTTTTTTATTTTTGGATTTTTAAAATTTTTTCAATTTGAAAGCAAACAAATTGAAAATTAGGGTTTGGAGGTTAATAAAATCTTAAGCATAACTGTGCTGCATCTATTGATTTTGTTATACAAAATTTTGCAAGTACATACTTTAGGACAGAAATAGAAACCTCAAAGATAAAACAATAGTAATTCTGCCATAAAGTACATTTTGAGGACAAAAAGGATTGAAAAACATCAAACAAATAAAAATTCACTTAAATTAAAAACATCAAATAAATAAAAAATCAAATAAATAGCTGATTTTTTTATTTCTTTGATCGAAAAAAAAAAAAATCACCGACCCTGTACGAGAAACTTGTCGAAGGTCATTGATGCTTCAGCGGCATTAATTTTGTAGAGGTTCTTCTCTATTTTTCTAATAGGTGGCCTTTTCGTTGCTACTGAAACTGCGGAGTAACGCGACCATGGTGGTCATTGTAATTGTAGGGACGAATATCAGTATTTATTTTCATTTTAAGCGAAAAAATTATTATTGATATTATTATTATTATTATTGTGTTCTAAGGGGTCCACCATACGAATAATGTTAAAAGATTCGCGTATAATTTATAGCGTTTATAAATTATACACTGACCTGTAACATTTTTATTATTGTGGACCCCTTAGAACATTGTATATACCCTCGTGATGGAGAGCTTTTCCCAACAGAGGTAATTATTATTATTATTATTATTATTATTATTATTATTATTATTATTATTATTATTATTATTATTTAGTTTCATTTGCGAATGTTTAAAGTCGTAATGTTCACTTGACTGAAGATGAACCTATAGCACAAGGTTCGAAAGCTTTTAATATCCATTAAAGACCATAAACTCTCACATGCTATATCACTGTGGACCTGCAACCGCTGTCATCATTTTCGACAGGGAAAACTGTGCCTATTATTATTATTATTATTATTATTATTATTAAATACGTTCCTGTGAGTTCGGTTTCGTGCGAAGTAACCTTTGTTCTGGCGAGTACCCAGCCACCCCGCCCTTATCAGCGTATTTAGGTTTCATTTCTCCCGCTATCGGAAACAGATAACCCCCTTGAGATAACCTGCGAGCTATTACACAAGGGTTTACTCTTTACACGCGTTGCCAGCCGTGGATGTTTTTCTCGTCGGCGGACGGACGGACTGGTTTCTTGGCTCCGAGAGAATTTTCGTCGTAGTTTTAATGAGAGGGTTGAATTTGCCGTGTTTATTTTTATATATATATATATATATATATAATATATATTATATATATATATATATATATATATATATAGTATTATATATATATATATATATATATATATATATATATATATATATATATATACCATTTATACACTATATATATATATAATATAATATAGATATATAGACACATTTATATATAGTATATATATTTAAGCGATGACAGTAATCTGTACAGGCAGGACCAAAAATATAGAACGAAATCAAGTAAAAGTTTAAATCAATATCACAACACAGAAACTAAAATAAAATAAAAGATGCAAAAAGATATTAAAATTTCAATGAGAGAGAGAGAGAGAGAGAGAGAGAGAGAGAGAGAGAGAGAGAGAGAGAGAGAGAGAGAGAGAGAGAGAGATTGACTGATAGATAAATAGATATAAGGTTGCGATCATGCTAGTTTATATAATTGAGGATTTTAGTGGGACGTTGAAGTATTTTTAGCATATATATAAAGGCTGAGCATATCAAAGCCAAATGAATTAATTATTGCTTTTGACATAACCCATAGTCGGTATTTGTACTAGTGCACCTAGTATCATTTAGAGACCATTACGACTAGGAGATGCTGACGGCAAGGACCGTAGGACTTCAATATATACAGCAGAAGACCTGGACCTTTTAGACTCACACCTAGAGCATCACTAGAATTAGGGTCAGAAGTCCTTCGTAGAATCGAATGAAACGAAATGCCCACGTGGAATTGAAAGGGCGGCGTGTCTCCCGGTGGGGGAGGGGGGGGGGGTGGGGGGAATTGTCGAGGATTCATAAGAGTACAATTTATAAGGATTTGAAGGAGGGGCGAGTTCGCCATGAATCGGCACGACTTGGATGATAAGATGGAACGGTGTGGTGGTCGTTGTGTTTGTGCGTTCGTGCGTGTGATGGAGAGAGAGAGAGAGAGAGAGAGAGAGAGAGAGAGAGAGAGAGAGAGAGAGAGAGAGAGAGAAACTGTTAATGATAACATTATAATTTTTTCTTCCTCTCCTCTATAGAGGGCATAGAGTCCGAACAAATGTAGCGGACTAATGATTGGAGATTTTTTTTTTTTTTTTTCTCGGCTTTGCGGTCAAACAGTTCTGTTGTCGGATCCATGAACATTCAATTATGTCTGGCTTTTTCCCCTTCGGGAACGGGGGGGGGGGGGGGGGGGGGGGGGGGGGGGGGGGGGGGGGGGGGGGGCGGGGGGGGGGGGGGGCGTTCGCCCACTTCGGTCCCTCCCTCCTCCCTCCTTCACTCCCCCCCTTCCTTCCTTCCCTCCCTCTCTTCGGCTTTGGGTTGGTTGCGATGTCGGCTTCCTTTCTCTCTCCTTTCTTCGCTTTGGCTGTAATGGGTTTATTGCCATGTTGCCTCCGCCTTATAACACTTGTTCGCGGTTTAACTCTGGTTATTATGTGTCCACTTCTATCTCTTTTTATTTTCTCCATTCTGAACGAATATATATTTTTTAACGTAATCTTTTTTCATTTTGCCTGTGTTGACGTAGACATTATCTTTTTTTCATTTTGCCTATGTTGACGTAGACGTAATCTTTTTTCATTTTGCCTAAGTTGACGGAGACATTATCTTTTTTTCATTTTGCCTATGTTGACGTAGACGTAATCTTTTTTCATTTTGCCTATGTTGACGGAGACATTATCTTTTTTTCATTTTGCCTATGTTGACGTAGACATCTTTTTTTCATTTTGCCTTTGTATATATAGAGATTAATGTGTAGTTTAGCAGGTGAATTTCCTTTCGTTTGGATTCTGCTTTTGACTTCGGACTCTTCGATATCTCGTTTCAACAGTGACTCTTCTTATCTGTTTTCTTTGGTGAGAGGAAGGAAGGCCATCTGACTTGTAAGCAGTCCAGTTAACCGATAGGCAAATCAGAACTACAGGAATAAACAAGACGCTATTCGACCTCCAGCATATCCTGAGCGCGTGCTAAAATCTACGTTCAAATAGAGCGTTGTCTCACCAACGAAAATTAAAATATATACGCCATATTTTATTGGGAATAAGTTTTCTGTACTGTTTAACATGCACATTATTTGCTGTTTTACATTTTTATTCTAATAAATAAACCATGAATATGCTCTCCTAAAATTCTTCTATCTTTAACTCAACGTGAAGCATCTTTTTCAGACCTTTTTATGCTTTTCAGTAGGGCTCTCCTACCACCACCAACCACCACCAAATAAGAACAACAACAGCAAGTATTTTGTAAAGCTTACTCCCCGAGTAAGCGAAGATAGTGCGATAAAAAAAAGAGGGCACGTTCTTGCCACCAAACTAAAACTCAAAAGATAAGAAGCCTTGAGATAAACAAACTGGTATAAGATTGGTGAGGCAAAGTAATGAAATAATTCAATATCATAGGTTGCAATTTATTTGACCTCATTTTAGGCATTTTTTCTTCTACATATTGTGTTTTTTTTATACAGGTTTTCCAGACCTTGACTTTTGGATTTTCAAATAGTGATCAGACCCAGGGTTCGGATCTCTCTCTCTCTCTCTCTCTCTCTCTCTCTCTCTCTCACACATATATATAGAATATATATATATATATATATATATATATATATATATATATATATATATATATATATATATATATATATATATATATATATATATTTGGATTCTTTTTTTTAATGTAAATATTTCTTCCTGCTCCTTCTGCTTTACTCCAATTTTCTTAATTATATTTGGCATATTTTATATTTTAATTCCCCTTCTCTCTCTCTCTCTCTCTCTCTCTCTCTCTCTCTCATCTCGTTCTCTCTCTCTCCCTCCCCCCCTCAGGTGGTTCAGCGTTCCGTTATCATGATCAGAAACTTCGTTATGCCTTGTTTCACGAGGAGGTATTCTGATAATAGAAAGTCAGTGATGAACAACGTCATATTTATGAACAGCCCTCTTCAATGTTCATTCCATGTGCTTCAGATTCTTTTGATTTTTTCCTGTACTACTTTTACATATATCTGGGAGCGTCGATTATTCCCCGAATGTGAGTTGTTTATCGGACCGTATCAGATAATGACGTACGTGCTATCAGAACGGCCCTGCATAGATTATCCTATCTGGGTTTCTTAATTGTGAGTGAGGGAGGGGGGTTATTTTAATCGAATGTATTTTTGTTGGGGATTTTCCTCCTTCTTAACGTAGAGACTGTGTACATACACACACACACACACACACACACACATATACATATACACACATATATATTATATATATATATATATATATATATATATATATAGATATATAGATATATATATATATATCTATCTATCTATCTATCTATCTATCTGTCTATATATATATATATATATATATATATATATATATATATATAATATATATATATATGAGACTGAAATATTTCCCGTTTTATTTTTCACAATTTCATTTACACAAAACACAAATATCCTATCGTAAAATCCTGTATCTATAACTCAAAGCGAAACTCCTTTTTCGGACCCCTTTTTTTTTTTTTTTTTTTTTTTTTTTTTTTTTTTTTTTTTTTTTTTTTTTTACCACCCACCCATCACCCAACAACAAAGTAGTTTGTAGGCTTACTCCCCGAGTAAGTGAAAATATGTATTGTCTGCTTGATGTTAAGTTTATAGAAATATATCCGTAAAGAAGGTAAGACATTGCCTACGGAGTGGAAAACTTGTGGAATGGGAGTAGTCAAGAAAACGGCACTGGATACTTTGGGGTGGGTGGGGGGGGGGGGGGGGGGAATTTGTCGTAGATATCGGAAAGTAACAAGAAAGTCTGTGAAAAGGCTACAGACCAGTGTTTCTTGAAGTGTGGTTCACGGTCCCTTGGGGTGGGGTCCGTGGAATGTTCCAAGGGGTCCTCGGGATAATGTGAAGAGGATGCGTTGCTTGTTAAGTTCACTACTAAAATTTGTGTGCAAAATTGCAAAATTAATAATGTTGTTAAAGTTATTTTAAGTAAAATGTAAACATTCATGTTGAAGATAAACCATTAATAATAATTCAATAGCAATTTCAGTACCATATATTATTATACCTGGAAAACACTTTTAAACCCGAGAGATCATAATTAGGGGTCCGCTACACGAGTCATTTTAATAAAAGGGGTCTGCTGCACAAGAAAGTTTAAGAAACACTGCTATAGACTACTTATTTGAAAAATGGTTATGCGCGGAGATGCTGTATAAGGTATCGTAAGGTATCGTGAGCCTAGAACAATGGCCATGACTCATGTTGCATGCTCTCTCACATCATCATCATCATCATCATCATCATCATCTAAAGAGATCGTGACGCTATAGCCAGCGTGTCGTAACAGCGTATAACCTTTCGGGGGAGTTTCTAAACCTAAGTGGATTTCCTAGGACTTGATGACATAATATGAATTCTCGAAGCTGATGCTCTAGCAGTCTTTCGCGGCGATATGACCCATTCGGAAGTATTTCTGTTGAAATGGGAGAGTTTTGCCTCTGATTCACGTGTTGCTGTCATCATCTCTCAGAAGAATTTGGAAAGGGAAGAAATTGCGTAGTGCACATTATTGAGGAGTTCTGATGTAGAGCTTGATTCCGAAATAAGGAAAGATTTCACAAAAGTCGAAAGTTTCCTTGAAATAGAGCCACAACAGGGAAAAGTCTCGACCTTTAGGTGACCAGTAAATGAGACGGAATTTTTCCCTTTCAAGGAAACTTTAGTTTGTGTGTGTGTTTTTGTTTTTGCTTTTGCGTCCTGAGAAGATAGACTGATCGAGGGCGGAGTTTTTCCTTTTCAAGGATAATTTTGTTGTTTTTGTTTCGGTAGAATTCATGCAAATGCTTTTGCATCCTGAGAAAGTAGATTGATCGAAAACGGAGTTTTTCCTTTTCAAGGGTAATTTTGTTGTTGTTGTTTTTGTCTTGGTAGAATTCATGCAAATGCGTTTGCACCCTGAGAAAATGGAATCGTGGTCGTTGTGACTGACTGGAAGCTAGTAAATTTACCTGCAGGATCGAGAGGGAAGAAGAGTCCGGTGGTCTTCGCACCAGGTTTCCTGTCGGGACTGATGACGTCACGACAGTTTCTGGCTGAAGCAACACAATTTTTCGTTAATGACGAAACAAAATATATATATAAAACGGCGTTAAATATTAGAGAGGAAATTGATGATTGTGTGCACGTAAGAAAAAAGCATGTATAATAGATTTACATTAAGTTACAATATAATAATAATAATAATAATAATAATAATAATAATAATAATTATAATATTATTATTATTTTATTATTATTAATTATTATTATGATTATTATTATTATTATTATTATTATTACTTATTATAAATGCTATCTGTGTGGGAGACTACAGTAAACAGTTCATTGCTGGAGGTGCTTATTTACAAATTCATTGGGTTGGTGCTCGTACCACTTATTACTGCAAGGTAGCTGATGTTTCTTGCACAGGCTCCAGTGGAGGGCTTTTGCTACTGAATCATGCCTCTTTTTGTACTGGTTCTGTGCAAGTGCCGGACATTCGCTTGCTATGTGGTTTATGGTCTCATTTTTCGTATTGCACTTCCTACATATGGGAGAGATGTTATTTCCATCTAACGTTCTTTGGATATATCTGGTTCTTAGGGCCTGATCTTGTGCCGCTGTTATCATTCCTTCAGTTTCCTTCTTGAGCTCTCCCCTCTGTAACCATTGCCATGTGTCATCGCTGGCCAGTTCTTTAGTCTGTCTCATGTATTGTCCGTGCATTGGTTTGTTGTGCCATTCCTCTGTTCTGTTTGTCATTCTCCTGTCTCTGTATATTCCTGGATCTTCGTCTACTTTTATCAGTCCTTCCCATGCACTCTTGAGCCACTCATCTTCACTGGTTTTCAGATATTGCCCCAGTGCTCTGTTCTCGATGTTGACGCAGTCCTCTATGCTTAGTAGTCATCTCCTTCCTTCCTTTCATGTTATGTAAAGTCTGTCCGTATTTGCTCTTGGGTGTAGTGCTTTGTGTATTGTCATATGTTTCCTAGTTTTCTGGTCTATGTTGCGGAGTTCTGCCTTCGTCCATTCCACTATTCCTGCGCCTGTATCTGATTACTGGTACTGACCCATGTGTTTATGGCTTTTATCATATTTCCGGCATTGAGTTTTGACTTGAGTATCGCCTTGAGTCTCTGCATATATTCTTTTCTGATCGTGCCCTTCATCTCTTGGTGTTTTATATTATTATTATTATTATTATTATTATTATTATATTATTATGATTATTATTATTATTATTATTATTATTATTATTATTATTATTATTATTATTCTGAAGATGAACTCTTTTCAAGCTCACGACGAATATGCTGTTCATTTGAAAGAAGTAACAGGAGGTAATAGGAAATACAGAGAGAAGACGTCATTTTTTTCCAGAAAAGAAAAGAAATAAAAAAAAATAAAAAGTTAGGTGATAGATAAATAGAAATACAAGTCATCTCTTTACTTACGAGAGTAATTGGTTTAAGGGCAGTTAGTATACGTGGCATGTTCGCTCGAGCATTTATTTTGGAGTTAACAATTGCCTATATAATTATAAAATCAAAAAAAAAAAATTATATATATATATATAATTATACCATAATATATAATAATTATATTATATATACATATACCCATATACCTATCTATATAGATTATATAATAATTATATATATTATATATATGTGTGTGTGTGTACGTATATATATATATATATAAATATATACATATATATATATATACATATACAATATAATATAATATATATATATATAATATCATAGGGGCGTGGCGACCCCTACCGGGCCATCTTTGGCATGCGCACTCGGGGAAAGTAAGTAGGCGTTGCTCTGTGAACCAGGGCTTGCAACGACATGCTAAGTTAAAACTTTGCAGAGACACTAAAAGGTGTATATATATATATATGTATATGTATATATACGTATTTTGGACATTTTGACATTTTTACCCTTCATGTTATTTGCTCAGTAAAGACGCAAAACCGCCTTGAGAATGGGGGCAGTCTGGTTGTACCCGTGGGAAGGTGTTCTTAATAGCCATGAAAGTAAATTTTCTCTCTCTCTCTCTCTCTCGTCTCTCTCTCTCTCTTTTCTCTCTCTCTCTCTGTGCTGTTCATGAAAATGTACCTTATCACCTGTTTTTCTTTTTTTTTCGTAATATCCCTTATGCCTCACATTACAGGCTTAGTGACGTCAGTCCTCCTATTCCCAGTCTTATCTGATACCATTTCCATGAACAGTTTTCCTCAAGTCTCTCTCTCTCTCTCTCTCTCTCTCTCTCTCTCTCTCTCTCTCTCTCTCTCTCTCTCTCTCTCTCTCTATCAGTAAAAAATATAAAATGGTCAGAAATTAATGAAGAATTAAACAAAGATTGGGATAACATTTTCGTAAGTGATGACATAAGGGTAAATACGGAGATATTATATAAAATATTGGAGAAAATAGTGGATAAATATATACCGAAGAAGAAAAGTAAACATCATTCATGCATACCAAGAGACAGAAGGATCTTGTTCCAGAAAATCAGAAAGTGGAAAAAAGGTCTTGCAAAAGAAAAAAATGCATGGAAAGTTATAGAACTAAAAAGTAAGATAGAAAATGCAGAACAAAGATTATACAATCAAAAGAAAATGAAAAACGGGACTTGGAAGAAAAAACCCTATTAAATATCAAGCAAAACCCCAAACTATTATACTCATATGCGAAGAAGATGAATAAAGGAAGAATAGAAATAGGCCCTCTGAGAATTGAAGGGAGATTAACGAATGAAAAAAAGGAAATTTGCAACATACTGGCAGAACGATATAAGAGAGAATTCACCCCTAGAATAGATAATGAAGATAATGATATAGAAGTAAGGGACGAAAATAGTGAATATTTAGCTGACATAGAAATTAATGAAGCTGATATTGTGCAGGCAATTAATGAAATTTAAAAATGGAGCTGCTGCAGGGCCGGATGGAGTCCCTGCTATCTTGTTAAAGAAAGTAGTTCATTCTATCGCAAAGCCACTTGCAATATTATTAAGACAAAGTGTAGATACAGGCAAGATTTATGATGAGCACAAATTAGCATATATCACCCCTACTTTCAAAAGTGGATCAAGACTAGAGGCAAGTAATTTATAGGCCTGTGAGTCTAACATCACATATTATGAAAGTGTATGAAAGGGTAATGAAGAAAAATATTATGAAACATTTAGTAAAAAATAATTTGTTTAATATAGGACAACACGGTTTCGTACCCGGGAAAAAGTACACAAACCCAACTGTTAGTCCACCGTGAGAACATATTCAAAAATATGAAAAGCGGAAATGAAACAGATGTGGTTTATCTAGACTTTGCAAAAGCTTTTGACAAAGTAGACCATAATATATTAGCGAAGAAAATTAGAAAACACAATATCGTAGATAAAGTAGGAAGATGGTTAAAAGAATTTTTACACAACAGAAAACAGATAGTTATTGCAAACGATGAGAAATCGGATGAAACCAAGGTAATATCCGGTGTGCCACAAGGTACGGTGCTAGCTGCAATATTGTTTGTTATTATGATTGAAGACATAGACAGTAATGTTAAGGATTCGGTAGTGAGTAGTTTCGCTGATGACACAAGAATAAGTAGAGAAATTACTTGTGATGAAGATAGGAACGCTCTACAAAGAGACCTTAACAAAGTATATGATTGGGCAGAGGTAAATAGGATGGTATTTAACTCTGATAAATTTGAATCAATAAATTATGGAGACAGAGAAGGAAAGCTATATGCATATAGGGGACCTAATAATGAGACAATCACAAATAAGGAAGCAGTTAAAGACCTTGGTGTGATGATGAAATAGGAACATGTTATGCAATGATTAAATAGCCATTCTGTTGGCAAAATGTAAAGCAAAAATGGGAATGTTGTTACGGCACTTCAAAACAAGAAAAGCTGAACACATGATTATGCTTTATAAAACATATGTTCGTAGCGTCCACTTGAATATTGCAATATGATATGGTACCCACACTATCAAAAGGATATTGCACAAATAGAGAATGTACAAAGGTCCTTTACAGCTAGAATAGAAGAAGTTAAGGACCTAGACTACTGGGAAAGACTACAATCCTTAAAAATATATAGTCTAGAAAGGAGAAGAGAACGCTACATGATAATTCAGGCATGGAAACAGATAGAAGGAATAACAGAAAATATCATGGAACTAAAAATATCAGAAAGAGCAAGCAGAGGTAGATTAATAGTGCCCAAAACTATACCAGGAAAAATAAGGAAAGCACACAGAACATTAATCCACTACGCACCAGCATCGATAATGCAGCGTCTATTCAATGCGTTGCCAGCTCATCTGAGGAATATATCAGGAGTGAGCGTAGATGTGTTTAAGAATAAGCTCGACAAATATCTAAACTGCATCCCAGACCATCCAAGATTGGAAGATGCAAAATATACCGGAAGATGTACTAGCAACTCTCTGGTAGACATTAGAGGCGCCTCACACTGAGGGACCTGGCGCAACCCGAACGAAGTGTAAGGTCTGTAAGGTAAGGTAAGGTCTCAAATAAAGAGAGGAATGAAGAATATCAGGTAAAAGAAAAAAGCAAGCCATCAACGAGATATGCAGAGGTGTCAGCAAAAAATTTCAATGCATCAGCTCCAAGATTCTACTCAAGAGATAATAACTGTTTTTATTATGCAAGAGGATATTGCAGATATGGAGAAAATTGCAGATTCAGACACAAAATGAATAATTATGATGAAGGAAGAACAAATATTATGGAAAAGTTGGATTTTTTAATGTCAGAATTTCTGGAAATGAAAAAAAGAACAACATACCAGAACAGGAAAGAGACATGGGAAAATCCTTATTATTACCAATATTAAATGAAGGAGAAAACACGCAAACCATCATAGTGATGAATGCGCAGGGTTTAGTTACGAGTAACTCAAAAAGAAAAATAGAGTACTTAGAAGAACTAACCCAAATTGAAAAGAAAATAGATATATGAATATAAGTGAAAACCTGGTATTCCCAAGAGACTGGGAATGATGATCAAATAAAAGGGTTCCAAACTTATAGATCAGATAGAAAAAATAGGAATCAAGGTGGAACCGCAATATATGGGAAAGACAAAAAACAAGGAAAAATATATGAGAAATATAGTAACTCATAATGTGAACTAATAGCGGTAGAATTTGAATCTGAAAAATTAATGAACATAGTAATATATAGACCTCCTAATACTAAAGAGTTTGACTTAATAATAGAAAAATTGGATGATATATGTAGAAATCACAAGGACTGGACTATTCTCCTATCTGGAGACTTCAACTTTCCTTTCGTAGATTGGAAAGAACGAATAGGAGATTGTGGATGTACTTATACATATAAAAAAGAGAGTAATAGTAGTGCAGAAGATAAGAGGCAATTCGAAAAGCTATTAGATATGCTACTAGAATACAACATTCAACAAATAAATCACCTGCCAACAAGAAAGGAAAATACTTTAGACCTAGTATTTGTGAACGAGATGAATTATGTTAAAGAAATAATAGTTTATAATGCGAGTATTTCAGACCATAATGTCATAGAATTAACAGTCCATTCCAAAGCAAGTGAAAACAGAGATAAGCAAGAAATGAAAAAGTGGGAAGGATATGGAAAATACAATTCACTACAGTAAAATTATAAAATGGTCAGAAATAAATGAAGAATTAAACAAAGATTGGGATAACATTTTCGTAAGTGATGACATAAAGGTAAATACGGAGATATTATATAAAATATTAGAGAAAATAGTGGATAAATATATACCGAAGAAGAAAAGTAAACATCAGTCATGCATACCAAGAGACAGAAGGATCTTGTTCCAGAAAATCAGAAAGTGGAAAAAAGGTCTTGCAAAAGAAAAAAATGCATGGAAAGTTATAGAACTAAAAAGTAAAATAGAAAATGCAGAACAAAAGATTATACAATCAAAAGAAAATGAAAAACGGGACTTGGAAGAAAAAACCCTATTAAATATCAAGCAAAATCCCAAACTATTATACTCATATATGAAGAAGATGAATAAAAGAAGAATAGAAATAGGCCCTCTAAGATTGAAGGGAGATAGATTAACGAATGAAAAAAAGGAAATTTGCAACATATTGGCAGAACGATATAAGAGAGAATTCACCCCTAGAATAGATAATGAAGATAATATAGAAGTAAGGGATGGAAATAGTGAATATTTAGCTGACATAGATATTAATGAAGCTGATATTGTGCAGGCTATTAATAAAATTAAAAATGGAGCTGCTGCAGGGCCTGATGGGAGTGCCTGCTATTTTGTTAAGAAAGTAGTTCATTCTATCGCAAAGCCACTTGCAATATTATTAAGACAAAGTGTAGATACAGGCAAGATTTATGATGAGCACAAATTAGCATATATTACCCCTACTTTCAAAAGTGGATCAAGACTAGAGGCAAGTAATTATAGGCCTGTGAGTCTAACATCACATATTATGAAAGTGTATGAAAGGGTAATGAAGAAAAAATATTATGAAACATTTAATAAAAAATAATTTGTTTAATAAAGGGACAACATGGTTTCGTACCCGGAAAAAGTACACAAACCCAACTGTTAGTCCACCGTGAGAACATATTCAAAAATATGAAAAGCGGAAATGAAACAGATGTGGTTTATTTAGACTTTGCAAAAGCTTTTGACAAAGTAGACCATAATATATTAGCGAAGAAAATTAGAAAACACAATATCGTGGATAAAGTAGGAAGATGGTTAAAAGAATTTTTACACAACAGAAAACAGATAGTTATTGAAAACGACGAGAAATCGGATGAAGCCAAGGTATTATCCGGTGTGCCGCAAGGTACGGTGTTAGCTGCAATACTGTTTGTTATTATGATTGAAGACATAGACAGTAATGTTAAGGATTCGGTAGTCAGTAGTTTCGCATGATGACACAAGGATAAGTAGAGAAAATTACTTGTGATGAAGATAGGAACGCTCTACAAAGAGACCTTAACAAAGTATATGATTGGGCAGAGGTAAATAGGATGGTATTTAACTCTGATAAATTTGAATCAATAAATTATGGAGACAGAGAAAGAAAGCTATATGCATATAGGGGACCTAATAATGAGACAATCACAAATAAGGAAGCAGTTAAAGACCTTGGTGTGATGATGAATAGGAACATGTTATGCAATGATCAAATAGCAATTCTGTTGGCAAAATGTAAAGCAAAAATGGGAATGTTGTTACGGCACTTCAAAACAAGAAAAGCTGAACACATGATTGTGCTTTATAAAACATATGTTCGTAGTCCACTTGAATATTGCAATATGATATGGTACCCACACTATCAAAAGGATATTGCACAAATAGAGAGTGTACAAAGGTCCTTTACAGCTAGAATAGAAGAAGTTAAAGACCTTGACTACTGGGAAAGACTACAATCCTTAAAATTATATAGTCTAGAAAGGAGAAGAGAACGCTACATGATAATTCAGGCATGGAAACAGATAGAAGGAATAGCAGAAAATATCATTGAACTAAAAATATCAGAAAGAGCAAGCAGAGGTAGATTAATAGTGCCCAAAACTATACCAGGAAAAATAAGGAATGCACACAGGACATTAATCCACTACGCACCAGCATCGATAATGCAGCGTCTATTCAATGCGTTGCCAGCTCATCTGAGGAATATATCAGGAGTGAGCGTAGATGTGTTTAAGAATAAGCTCGACAAATATCTAAACTGCATCCCAGACCATCCAAGATTGGAAGATGCAAAATATACCGGAAGATGTACTAGCAACTCTCTGGTAGACATTAGAGGTGCCTCACACTGAGGGACCTGGGGCAACCCGAACAAGATGTAAGGTATGTAAGGTAAGGTCACTCTCTCTCTCTCTCACACACACGTATTTACAAGAACAGTTTTCCTCAAGGTGTTTTGTAAGTCTCTCTCTCTCTCTCTCTCTCTCTCTCTCTCTCTCTCTCTCTCTCTCTCTCTCTCTCTCTCTCTCTTACACACATTTACAGAACATTTTTTTTTCATGAGCGTGTTCGCAAGCACTGGAAATTGTATGTTTTTCTGTTTTACATAGCAGTGCAATGTACTATATAATTGTAGGTTGTTTATGACATCAACTTTTCCACGAGATTGTGAATTTCTTGGGATTAAGACCAGTCCTACACTTTCATTTTATAGGAATATTTGTTTAAACTTTGCTTACGGAAGGCAAATATAAAAAAAAACAAGTTAGGGAGGTTTTCTGTTAGTCCCTGTCTGCCTGTGCGTTTGTATTTGCATGATGTGTCAGGAATGAGTGAACAGAATTCGATGGAACTCAAAATAATTCTATTACGGTACGTTGGCAAGGATTCTCAGATGTGCGCGGTTTTCTCTCTCTATTTGATCGTTTGGAGAGTTCCATAATGAAGATAAGTACTCTAGTAACTGTACTGTATAGTTTCTGCTGAATGTTACTGTTTTTGCAATTGCTATTGTTTTTATTCACCTAAACTTTCTTTGCGAGAAACTAGGTCATGATTCTTATTTTTATTCACCAAAGCTTTCTTTGCGAGAAAATAGGTCATGATTCTTATTTTTATTCACCTAAACTTATTTTCTTGCGGGAAACTAGGTCATGACTCCTATCTTTAATGTGCGGGAAACTAGGTCATGACTCAAAGTTTTATTGACCTGCGAGAAAATAGGTCATGATTCTTAATTTTATTGACGTAAGCTTATTTTCTCTGCGAGAAACTGATTTTTGTTTTAAAAATCATTCAGAAGGTCGGTTGAAAATGAATTTCAAGTAAACATGTTTAAATGAGTATTTTATTTGAATTCAGTATTTTAGGTCATGATTCTTATAAATGGCTTTGAATGTAAAATTCATCTTCGAATTGCAATTTCATATTTATTTATTTTTTCACCCAGTTAAAAAGAAGACACTTTCATCTTCGGCAGTGCACTACGACAGTCCACTAAGCCATAAACCATGAAACTACAATTTGTTTATATTTTCATTGGTCAGAAATGACTACGTTTATATATATTTTTAGTGCCGACTCACTCTCGAAGGTTTCACGCTTCGTCGCTCCCAGCGGGACATTTTCATGACTGGGGCAAATATGAGGGCATTGTAATACATCTTGGGTGGTCATATCCTTTGTGTCCAGTGCCTGCCCCGCCCCATGCTGTCGCGACGTGCGTTAAGTCAGGTTAACACCATTAACTGCATTGGTTTCACAACAGTACGCGACTCTGAAGTCCAGCTGGAATGAGACAGACGGGGGACTGAGCACAGTGTTGCAGGCGCATGCGTGGGGCTCTGAGGCGCAGGAGCAGAAGTAGACGTGACTTATCCCACACAGTCAGTTAGCTGGCTGGCTTGAAAGCCCGTTGCTGAATCGAACTCTGCTGAAGCAGACAAACTCGGTTGCGATATAAGTAGAAAGACGCCAGAGAAATTGTGTTGCAATAAAAGTAGAAAGAGGCTTTGGGTAAATTTCAAATTGGGATGAGAGGTTAAAAGTACTCACACGTGTTTTTAAGATCTGAAAGTGAGAATTGCTTTGAATTTTATCGTATGCAAACTCGGACGCTTCTTGGGTTGAGAAGACAAGCTTGAGAAAAACATAAATACTGAATTTGAAGGATATATATATATATATATATATATATATATATATATATATATATACATTCATACATACATACACATACATAAAACTCACTATCGGGCTTTAATCTTTTCAATCCCTTTCAGATCAGAAGTAAAGAAAAAATTGTACTATATTGTTGATATTTTCAAGGGAGATTTTTTTCCCAGGACAATATTCCCTAGTTGATAATTTCGTAGGTGATTGTTCCATTGGAGATTGTTCCTTTGTTGATAATTTCGTCGGAGATTGTTCCATTGGAGATTATTTCCTTGGAGGTTATTTCCCAGGATATTTTTTCCTAGGAGATTATTCCCTAGTTGATAATTTCGTAGGAGATTATTCCCTAGGAGATTGTTCCATTGGAGATTATTTCCTAGGAGGTTATTTCCCAGGATATTTTTTCCTAGGAGATTGTTCTCTTAGGAGATTATTTTTCCTAGGAGAAGATTATTCCCCAGGGGACTTGTCCTGCGAAAGTGGTAGTGGGCGATAATAGAAAAAAAACCATGCAACATTGAAATTAGGAATTGCACGGAGCCAGGACGATGCGATTGTCCGCCTGGTAACACTGCTTCAGAAGCGAGAGGAAACATAAGGAAATATAAAAACACCTCGAAGAAAGAAGAAAAATAAAAACACCTCGAAGAAAGAAGAACAACCCTAAGAAGAAAAAAAAAGAGGAAAAAGCCAGAACGGAGAGGAGGAAGAGAGAAATATATAAAAAAAAATATAAAAAAACTTTAGGGAAAAGTCGCCAGCCACTCTCAAGTTGCAGCTGGAAGGGTGCGACTTGTCATTAGATATTTAGAATGTCGGGGTCTTGTGGTGTGTGTTGGTGGTGTGTGGTGGGGGGGGGGGGTGGGGGGGGGGGGGGGGGGGGGGGGGGGGGGGGGGGGGGACCGGATGGTTTTCTATACCCATCTACCTTTTGCGGCGGGTTTTTGGGGCTTTGCGCTCTCTCGGAGCCTTATATTCTGTCCCCTTTTAAACTCTCTCTCTCTCTCTCCTCTTCTCTCTCTCTCTTGTCTGTGAGACCATTTTGTGGTATCACATGACTTTTTTTTTATATATTTTTTTATTATTTTTGTTTTATTTCCGTCTGTATGAAGTCCGAATTTGATCTTTATACTTTTTGTGCTTTATGTATGTATGTATGTATATGTATATTGTCATAATTAAAAAGTATATTTCACCAGTGAAATATATATTGTGTAATTGTAACGTATGATATATATATATAAAACTGAATCACGATAATATAATATTTATATATTATATATTATATAATATATGATATATATATATATATATATATAAGGAACGTGATGGACATGTAAATAAAAGCAGAATCCTCGAAGGAAAGAGGCGCAATGGAGTACTGCTGCAAGGCCTTTCGACTTCTCGTCCTTTACTTAGCAGATTGGACAATAAGTCGAAAGTCTTTGCGTTGCGGTACTCCGCTGTTTCTCTTTCCTTCGTGAATTTTGTGTATACTACTATATATATATATATATATATATATATATATATATATATATATATATATAATATATTTATATATATATAATATATAATATATATATATATATATATATATATATATATATATATATATATATATATATATATATATATAGATATGAAATCAGGCGTTGACTGAAGGCAACAGGCCAATCTACATAGTTCTTTATTCCAACGTTTCGTAATAACAGATTTCACCCTATTTTTTACGTGAGGTATGTGGATGACACATTCGCATTATTCAAGAGAAACTCTGATATTGACTCTTTCTTAGCGTATGTTAATTCCCAACATAACAATATTAAGTTTTTCCCAACATAACAATATTAAGTTTACAGTCGAAAGAGAGGAAAATAGTCAACTGGCTTATTTAGATGTACTCGTTACACGAGAGAATGGTTCTTTTAACACTTCTGTTTTAGGAGAAACTTTTACATGTCTAGGATCTAATTATTACAGCTCATGTTTTTATAATTTTAAGCTTAATTCATTGTCAACTCTTATACATAGGGCATTTTTTATTACATCAAACTGGCATTCCTTCAATCAGGAAATAAATTACCTATTGGAATATTTTTAAAATAATTGCTTCCCTCAAAAGCTATTTTATAAGAGGCTTCAGAGTTTTCTTAATAAGCAGATTTTTAACAATACGAAAAAATTGATCACGGTACCAAATTTAGTCATTTATGCAAAATTTCCATTTTTACATGATGACTCCTTCAGAAAAAGGTTTACCCAGATTATGGAAAAACATTATGGTGCAGTCAGTATTAAACTAATACCAAAATATCCACTAACAATTGGGTCTTTCTTTTAATATAAAGATCGATTGAGTCCCTTCTTGGCATCAAATGTAGTATATAAATATACTTGCCCAAAGTGTAATTCTGGGACTTCGTGGGATCTACGAAGAGGTTACTGAAGGTCAGAATCGATTCTCATCGTGGAATAAGTTTCCGAACAGGAAGTAGGCTCTCCAACCCTGAACATTCAAATATCAGGAACCATGCAAAAATTTGCAAAACACAAATCGAAAGACGATTTTTGCATCATAGGGCAAACACCAAACCCCCAAGAACTACCCATTTTAGAGTCGTTACTCATTAAGCAGCTGGTTCCCCAGTTGAATACCCAAACCTCCTCCATCCAACTGTACCTTAGTTAACGTGTCTCCTCTTTTGTTGTCTCCTATCATTCAGTCTGACTCTCCAAACTTAAGGTTGGTTGGCGGTTCCAGCTTTTAAATAATAATTTTCTGTAATTGTATATTTTAGTAAATTTTAGTCTTTTTACGATTTTTTTAATTTTTAGTAAATTTAAGATTGTTTTATAATATTATTTTAATTGACAGATTCCAGGAAGATGTAATAAATGTTATTACGAAACGTTGGAATAAAAAGCTATGTAGATTGGCCTGTTTCCCTTCAGTCAACGCCTGGCCTGATTTGATGTATTCCTTTGTCGTCACCTGCCTGCCCTTTTGGTATATATATATATATATAATATATTATATGATATATCTATATATATATTATATATATATATAATATCATATATATATATATATATTATATATATATGTGTGTGTGTGTGTGTGTGTGTGTGTGTGTGTGTGTGGTGTTACAACATATATTTCACTAGTAAAAAACATTCACACACATTATAAACATACATACATACATATATATATATGCATATAGTGATATTTATGTATGTTAATGTATCTGTGTGAATGTTTTTATACTAGTAAAATGTATTGTAACCACAGAGAATGCTGACTGAATTGCTAAATAACGCCTGGGCGAACAACAAAAAATTAGTGGGAACTTCGACCACAGCAACTGGCTCGAGATGGCGACCACAAACATCTTCCATGACGTAAACAATCGGACATTCGAGATAGACAGACAGACCGTCGAACGTCAGACATCGCTGTGATAAATAAATAAAAACCGTTAGATGATTCCTGCAACATCTTGTCCAGTAACGTGGACCAGAAGCCCTTCGCCGTCGAATTCTGTAGTTTATTTTACTAAATGTGTAATTTGAGACGTCAGCGCATGAGTCAACCATATTATTAGGGAACACTCAGTATTTATGTTACATAGATGAGCGTGCAAACTGAATAGTGCAAATATTGTTAGTCACGAGGTTGCCACGCCCATATCCCTCCCAGTGAGGAAACCCTGTATTTTCATGTTTATCCTTGGCTGTCTGTGGGGGCTTGACAGTAGGCCTTGTGCATTACACTGGCGCCACATTTTTAAACAATAGCATCCTGTCGCCACTTTAGTCCGTCCGTCAGTCCGTCAGTCAGTCAATCAGAGTCCGCGATTAGATTGCTGCGAGTGCAGCCATGAATTGGCAACATGAGTGTTTTTCTGCAGTCTTTCCTCATAAATGAGGAAAGTCAGTTTTTTTCTTTACAGTCCACTTACTTTCAGAGGGACCGTTTTTTTTTCTCCTTACAAAGGTCACTGATTTTCCAGTTTTTTCCCCTTACAAAAGCCGCTGATTTTCCAGAGGGACCAGTTTTTTTCCTTACAAAGGTCACTTCCTTTCCAGAAGGACCAGGTTTTTTTCCTTACAAAGGTCACATACTTTCCCGAGGGACCAGTTTTTTCTTACAATGGTCACATACTCTCCAGAGGAACCAGGTTTTTTTCCTTACAATGGTCACTACTTTCCAGAGGGACCAGTTTTTTTTTCCTTACAAAGATCACTTCGTTTCCAGAAGGACCAGGTTTTTTCCTTACAAAGATCACTTCGTTTCCAGAAGGACCAGGTTTTTTTCCTTACAAAGGTCACTTACTTTCCAGAGGGACCAGTTTTTTTCCTTACAAAGATCACTTCGTTTCCAGAAGGACCAGGTTTTTTCCTTACAAAGATTTGACAAACTGCGGAGATGAAGTGAGAAGGCTGGAATCTGTTGAATAAGTTTGGACTTTGAAGTAGATTTAGCCGTTTGGAGTATGTGACGTCGCCTTCGTCTGGGGGACTTGGAGAACGTGACCACATTTGAGAGTTGAGTTTGCAGTGAGAAATCGGAAATGGAAGCGAGCTCGGAAAATGACAGAGGTGGATTACGGGGTTTATGTCCTGTGAAGTAACCTCGAGATTATTCGGGGACAGTTTTCTTCGTCTTCGGAAATTCTTTGTTGGTGTTGTTATTTTATTATTATTATTATTATTTTTTTTATGTATGATAGATATGGGTTCTTGAGTCTCCCCGTTGTTCATGGTTCGTTTTTATAGATATTTTCCTCCAAACAGGCAAACGTATATGTTGATAAGGAAACAGATCTCTCTAACCCCCACCCGCCCCCCCCCCCCCCCCCCCCCCCCCCCCCCCCCCCCCCCCCCCCCCCCCCCCTGGAAAAAAAGACTAAAAAAAGATAACCCTCTCTATTCAAAAACACGATAACCACCGTCGGTGACCAAGGACGCCGTGCCATCATTTTTGTTAGGCCTAAGACTTTCCCCGTGAGAGTCGCCGAGTTGGCCCATTTTAACGAAGAAATGCGTCGATAAGAAGAAGAGGTTGCTCTTCTTCAACTTCTGCTGCTGCTGCTTCGAAAAGTGTGTCACCTGGTAACCTCCTTTTCATGGCGGAAGGGTCACGTGGCACTGTCAGGAGACCCCCTTTGGTGTGTGGACTTCTTGACTCTCTCTCTCTCTCTCTCTCTCTCTCTCTCTCTCTCTCTCCTCACAACTGAGGGATCTATATTCCACCTACGAGTCGGCAGAGATGGGCAAAAATCGCTAAATTTTGTGCTTTTGGAAATCAAATCAAAATCACCCCAAAAACATTGATTTTAAAATCAAACTGAAAATCAGTCAAAATCAGTGATTTTGACCAAAATCACGAAAATCAACTGTAAATTTAAATGATTGTAAAAGTCAGTTTCAAAATGACTTTAAAAATTTCAACTGTAAATTTAAATGATTGTCGAAATCATCTTCAAAATGACTTCAAAAATCTCAGCTTTAAATTTGAATGATTGTCAAAATCACCTTCAAAATGACTTCAAAAATCTAATGTAAATTTAAATGATTGTCAAAATCATCTCAAAATCACTTTAAAAATCTCAACTGTAAATTTAAATGCTTGTCAAAATCATCTCAAAATTACTTTTAAAAATCTCAACTGTAAATTTAAAAGATTGTCAAAATCAATTTGAAAATCACTTTGAAAATCATCAAAAAATGTAATTGTGCAACTACAACATGTAGGCCTTAGGTTGTGAAAAAAAAAGAAGAAGAAGAAGAAAAAGGACACTTTCTATTGTCTCGGAGTCAGGCAAGGAAAGGAACGATGTGGGCGGTTTTCTGTGCACGCCCAAAGCAAGCCCCTCCGGTGCCCTGGGCAGAGTGATTTGGGTACCTGGGTTGTTTGACTGTCGTTATTAGACATGGTCGTTGGAGTGATCTACGAGATACATCTTACTACTGAAACCTCATACTCTCTCTCTCTCTCTCTCTCTCTCTCTCATGATATTACAGCTTTATCATTTCAATTTAGCTGATGCATCTGTTTTTTGTGATATGCTTCTCTCTCTCTCTCTCTCTCACAAGAAAATTCCTCAGTTATGAATTCAGGCAATATATGTTATCAGTTAATTTTCCTAGTGCTTGCTTGCACTTTTCCTTTTAGTCAAGGACGTCGCTTTTATGACGAGGTTGGTCATGTGCTTCATTTTCGGGAATAAAAGTTAGATGAAAAACGACTATTCTAAACTAATTAAAAGTTGGGCAGTGTCTTTCATTTTGGGAAAGTTGTCGAAACCGATTCACATTGGCCCCGAGCTTTAATCAAAAGTATTATTATTATTATTATTATTATTATTATTATTATTATTATTATTATTATTATTATTGTTGTTGTTGTTTTGGTCTAAACAGTCATCTTATTCGACTGGGTGGTTTTTATAGTGTGAGGTTCCGGGTTGCATCCTGCCTCCTTAGGAGTCCATCACTTTTCTTACTATGTGCTCTGTTTCTAGGAGCACACACTTCTGCATGAGTCCTGGAGCTACTTCAGCATCTAGTTTTGCCAGTTCCTTTTTAGGGATCTAGGGATCGATCGTGCCTAGGGTTCCTGTGATTATGGGTACAGTGCCCGCTGGCATGTCCCATATCCTTCTTATTTCTATTTTCAGGTCTTGATACATATCAATTTTATCTCTTTGGTTCTCATTTACTCTTGTGTCCCATGGTATTGCGACATCAATGAATGATTTTTCTTCTTCATTTTGTCAATGAACGTACTTTGTCACGAAGGAAATATTTCAGTATTTTCAGTTGTAGTAAATGAAATAGTGAATGTAACGTAGAGTTGAGGATGTAGAGAATAAAATTTAATTAGTAGTCATGCAAATGGTTTTAAGATTTCGCGAATGAAAATCGTTCTTGATTATGGAAAGAAGTTCGATATTTCAAATTATTATTATTATTATTATTATTATTATTATTATTATTATTATTATTATTATTATTATTATTATTATTAAATCTTCGGTGGAAGAAATACAAATTTGGGATTAAGGTACCTGTAATTCCCTCGTCAATTTTGTTTAGAACAGCCGTGGAGATCGAATGCATTAGGATATGCGTCGTTATAAACGTGGAGCATTTCTGAGGAGTAACACAAACAAAACCATTCTCGTCCGACTTCCAAATAGGAATCCTTTACTCTGGTAAAATGAGCCCGAGATACTGAAGAGCTCTTAGGAGGCCCCACAGGTCCCTAATTTAGCTTTTATCTTAAAGCTTCCTTTGTTGTTCTGGACAGCCTGGTTCAGTTTACGGCTGCCCATACCCTCGAGCAGTTTATATTAATTTTCGTTGCTTTTCCTCGTTTACTTGTATTTTCTCTCTCTCTCTCTCTCTCTCTCTCTCTCTCTCTCTCTCTCTCTCTCTCTCTCTCTCTGTCTGTTTGAAATTATTATCAGTGAGGTAACTGAAAGCTTTATTAATCGTTGTATATTCGTTCTTCTTTATGTGTAAGTGTATACATGTGTATATATATTTATATGTATTATATGTAATTTATATATAGGTTTATACATGCATATATACATACATGCATACATTACAGACTTATTAAAGAAAAAAAATTCGTTACTCCAGACTACTAAGGTTTGTTGCGAGTTATTTATTTGTTTATTTATTTTTTCTTTATTTTACCGATGTGAGTTTTCAGACTATCTTGACAGAGACTTACAGTGACGCAATATTGAGTTGTCGTTCCATGCTACATTCAAGAATAAGTTTTATATAGTTTTTTTTTAATAGGTTGTAGTCATTTGCATGCACATAGTAGAGTTTGTAGTTCATTGCATGCACATGGTATAGGCTGCAGTCCTGTGCTTGTCACATAGGAGCATATTTTGTATAGAGCAGGCGCGATAGTGACAAGAAAAACGAGAACGAGGGAAGAGGAAAGGGAAAGAGTGGGCCATGTGTTGTGTTGCCAGTCTATAAACCAGGTCTGTCACGAACCATACAGGGTGAAGGTGATCTGGATTTAAACTTAGATTCTGTGAAGGGCAGATTGCAAAGGAGAGATAGCTCCTCGTCCGGACACAATTATTTTATGAAGGACAGTGCACGATTATTTTATGAATGACTGTCCACTATTATTTTATTAAGGACTGCACGATTATATATGAAGGACTCCACGATTATTTTGTAAAAGCACAGTGCACGATTATTTTATGAAGGGCAGTGCACGATTATTTTATGAATGACAGTGCACTATTATTTTATTAAGGACTGCACGATTGTATATGAAGGACTCCACGATTATTTTTGTAAAAGCACAGTGCACGATTATTTTATGAAGGACATTGCGTGCACGATTATTTTATGATGGACAGTGCACGATTATTATTAAAAAGGACTGCACAGTTTTATTTTTGCATCTAAACTTAATAATATTATGAAGGACATGAACATAAATGATTATATGAAACTTGTCTTGGTACTGAGAGTAAGAATGGAAAGAGAGGTACTACTTTATTTTCCACAGTCTTTTCTGCTTTTGAGGGAACCGAGGGCAAATTGGCTGAAATGGTAAATGGCCACATTGGATCAACTGTTCTGCACTCTTAGCATTTTTCTCTCTCTGCTGTGTGTCGTATTAGCATTTTCTTAGTATGTACCCTATGTAATTCTCATATTCAGTCGCCTGCGCTATTTTGGTCAAAGCAACCTTTATTGTTGTTAATATGTGCAATTGCTTGCATGCAAGTGTTCAGAATATAGTATGCAAATGCTTCTTGATTTTTAAGGTCTGTAACTGCCGGTGTGGTAATTTTTTATGGTAAAACAGTGTTCGTGCTTGTAGAAAAAAAAGACAGTATATGTAAATAAACGTGGTTTATATATATATATATATATATATATATATATATATATATATATGTAGATGTATACATTATCGTACTTGGAAAAAATAAATGAAGGAAAAATCTAAAAAAGTCAGTGTATGTAAAATAGACGTATATATATATATATAGATATATAGATATATATATATAGATATGATATATATATATATATATATATATATATATATATATATATATATAGATATATAATATATATATAATATGACATTAAGTGATAGTAACGAACGAGCACACAACCTGAGCACTTAGATCATCCTACAAGTCAGCAACATTTAGTATGACGATTTTTCTCGTCAAGCGAGGAAAATTCGCCTTGTTTATTCATGCCTAACTCCCCCTCCCGCTCTCCCTCCCTCGACATGCACCAGGAGTGATTAGCGGTACTCCCTTTTCTTTCTCCCAGTGATGAGGCATGGTCACCTTACCCAAATTAATATTCACAAAAGTAACACCACCCATGACATGACAGCCACATTACTTGTTGATTTATGGGAGCAGTGGCGTTATTTCGCAGTTACAACGGAATTTAACGGATCAGTGACGTTATTTCGCAGTTACAACAGAATTTATGGGAGCAGTGGCGTTATTTTGCAGATACAAAGGAATTTATGAAGGCAGTGGCATTATTTCGCAGTTACAATGGAATTTATGGGAGCAGTGGCGTTATTTCGCAGTTAAAACGGAATTTATGGGAGCAGTGATGTTATTTCGCTGTCTCAATGGAATTTATGGGAGCTGAGGCGTTATTTCGCAGTTAAAACAGAATTTATGGGAGCAGTGATGTTATTTCGCTGTTACAACAGAATTTATGGGAGCAGTGGCGTTATTTTGCAGTTACAATGGAATTTATGGGAGCAGTGGCGTTATTTCGCAGTTACAATGGAATTTATGGGAGCTGAGGCGTTACTTTGCAGTTAAAACGGAATTTATGAGAGCAGTGATGTTATTTCGCTGTTACAACAGAATTTATGGAAGCAGTGTCGTTACCTTGTAGTTACAACGGAATTTATGGGAGCAGGGGCGTTATTTTGCTGTTACAACGGAATTTATGGGAGCTGAGGCGTTATTTTGCTGTTACAATGGAATTTATGGTAGCAGTGGCGTTATTTCGCAGTTACAACAGAATTTATGGTAGCAGTGGCGTTATTTCGCAGTTACAATGGAATTTATGGGAGCAGTGCGTTATCGCAGTTTACAACGGGAATTTATGGGAGCAGTGGCGTTATTTCGCAGTTACAACGGAATTTATGGTAGCAGTGGCATTATTTCGCAGTTACAACGGAATTTATGGGAGCTGAGGCGTTATTTCATGTTACAACAGAATTTATGGGAGCTGAGGCGTTACTGCGCAGTTAAAAAAAGAAATTTATGGAGAGCAGTGATTGTTATTTCGCTGTTACAAACCGGAATTTATGGGAGCTGAAGGCGTTTACTTCGCTGTTACACGGAATTATGGGAACAGTGGCGTATTTCGCAGTTACAACGGAATTTATTGGGGAGACAGTGGCGTTATTTTTCGCCAAGTTACAATGGTAATTTATGGTAGTTGAGGCGTTGATTTTCGGCTAGTTTACAACGGAATTTATGGGAGCAGTGTCGTTTACCTTCGCATTTACAACGGCAATTTTATGGGAGGCTAATTAGGCGGTTATTTTGCTGTTACAACGGAATATGGGAGCTGGTGGCATTACTTCGCTGTTACAAATGGAAATTTTGATGAGGGAGCAGTCGGGGGGATGTTATTATGTTTCGCTGGTTACAAACCAGCAATTCCAATTTCAATGGAAGGCAGTGTCCGCATTACCAATTTGTAGTTACAACGGAATTTATGGGAGCCATTGTGGCGTTATTTTTCGCAATTACCAACGGTATTTTAATTCAGCATGGCGGTTATTTCGCATTGCAAACGGAATTTATGGGAGCAGTGGCGTTATTTTCGGCTCTTACAACGAATTTTGATTTTGGAGCTGAGGCGTTACTCTGGTCAGTTAAAACGGAATTATGGAGAGGGCAAGTTTTGATGTTGGTTATTTCTCAGTACAACGGAATTTATGGGAGGCAGTGATGTTTATTTTCGCGAGCTTAACCAACGGATTTATGGGAGCAAGTGGCGTTTATTTCGGCAGTTACAACGGAATTTATGGAGGCAGTTACGTTGTTTTCGGCAGTTACAAACGGAATTTATTGGTTTAGGCAGTGGGAATGGGACAAGTGGGCGTTATTCGGCATGGTTTTTACAACGGAGTTTATGGGGAGCGAACGGCGGTACAGGGCGGAGTTAAAAAACGGAATTTATGAGGGAAGCAGTGATGTTATTTCGCTGTTACAAACGGAATTTATGGGGAGCCGTGTGTTATTTCGCTGTTACAACAGGAATTTAGGAGCAGTGTCGTGGGACCTCGCATTTACAACGGAATTATGGGGCAGTGGTCATTATTTCGCAGTTACAACGGACTTTATGGGAGCAGGGTGACGTTTATTTGCCGCTGTTACAAACAGGAATTTATGGGTATGCAGTGGTCGTTACCTTTTTTTTTTGCGCTTTATTTTACAGAACGGGCAATTTATGGGAGCAGGGCGTTGGCATTACGCAGGTTACCAACGGAATTTATGGGAGCAGTGGGGGCGTTATTTTGCCCAGTTACAAACGGAATTTTAATGGGGAGCTGAGGCGTTACTGGCGCAGTTTAAACGGAATTTGGGAATTTATCGGGAAGCAGAGGCGTTTATTCGCCCAGTTACAACGGAAGTTTATTGGGAGCAGCTGAGGCGTTATTTCGCAGTTGACAACGGAATTTAGATGGGGAGGCGAGGGAGTTATTTCGCAGTTACAAACGGGTGGAAGTTTTATGGGAGCAGTGGCGTTATTTCCGCAGTTACAATCGGAATTTAATTGGGAAGCAGAGGCTGTTACTTTCGCAGGTTACAAAACGGGAATTTATGGGAAAGCAAAGTGGACGTTATTTCGCAGTACAACCGGAATTTATGGGTAGCTGAGGCCGTTTACTTTCGCAAGTTCACAAAATGGAATTTATTGGAAAAGCCAGTGATGATGCATTTCGCGAGTTACAACGGTAACATTTATTGGGTAGCAGCAGGCCCGTTACTTCGCTGTTTTACAACGGGGGGAATTTATCGGGAGCAGTGATTGTATTTCGCAGCTTTACAACGGAATTTATGGGACCAGTGGCGTTATTTCGCAGTAATCAACGGAATGTATGGGAGCAGCTGGCGTTATTACGCCAGTTACAACGGAATTTATGGGAGCAAGTGATGTATTCTTTAGCAGTTACAACGAGGAAATTTATCGGGAACAAGAGGCGGTTTATTTCGCAGTTACAAACGGGAATTTTAATGTGGAGCAGTGGCGTTTATTTCGCAGTTACAATGGAATTTATGGCAGTTGAGGCGTTATTTCGCATTTACAACGGAATTTATGGGAGCAGTGATGTTATTTCGCTGTTACAACAGAATTTATGGGAGCAGTGTCGTTACCTCGCATTTACAACGGAATTTATGGAGCAGTGATGTTATTTCGCAGTTACAACGGAATTATGGGAGCAGTGGCGTTATTTTGCTGTTACAACGGAATATGGGAGCTGTGGCGTTACAATTCGCTGTTACAATGGAATTTATGGGAGCAGTGGCTTTTATTTCCCAGATACAACGGAATTTATGGAGCTGTGGCGTTATTTCGCAGTTACAACGGAATTTATGGAGCAGTGGCGTTATTTCGCAGTTTACAACGGAATTTATGGGAGGAGTGGCAATTATTTTCCGCAGGTTACAATGGCAATTTTATGGGAGCAGTGACATTATTTTCGCCAGTTTTACAACGGAACGGTTTAATTTTGGGAGGCAGTGGCGTTATTTTCGCAGTTTCCACAACCAATTTTTATGGGTAGCTGGGTGGGGCGTTTACTTTGCCAGTTAAAACGGAATTTATGAAAGCAGTGATGTTATTTACGCTGTTACAACGGACGGTTTATTTATGGTCAGCTGAGGGCGTTACTTTTCCGCTGTTACAAACGGAATTTATGTGGGAGCAGTGATGTTTATTGTTTCGCAGATTACAAACAACGGTAATTTATTTGGAGCAAGTGATTGTTTATTTCGCATGCTACAACATTGGAATTTATGGGACAGTGGCGCATTTTTCGCAGTTACAAACGGAATTTATGGAAGCAGTGAATTTATTTCGGCAGTTACAATGGAATTTACGGTTAACTTTTGAGGCGTTTTATTTTCGGCAGTTTACAAACGGAATTTAATGGGAAGCAGTGGCTTATTTTCGCTGGGTTACAACAGAATTTATTTGGCCAGCAATGGCTTTATTTCCCAGTACAACGGAATTTTATGGAGCCAGTGGCGTTTATTTCGCTGTTACAAGGGATTTATTGGGAAGCAGTGCTTTATTTCCAGTTACAACGGAATTTATGGGAGCTGAAGGCTTATTTCGCACATTTCCCAACGGATTTACTGGTAAAATCATTGGAATTTATTTCGGGCAGTTACAACGAATTTATGGGGAGCGTGGCTTATTTCCCCGTTACCACGGAATTTATGTAGCTGAGGCGTTAAATTTCGCAGTTAACACGATTTATGGGTAAGCATGTGCGTTTATTTCGCCCAGTTACAACGGAATTTATGGGAAGCAGTGGCAATTTTATTTCGCGGGTTTACAACGGAATTTATGGGAGGCAGTTGGCGTTATTTTCGCAGTTACAACGGAATTTTTATGGGAGCATTGTGGCGTTTTTCGCAGTTACAACGGAATTTATGGGAGCTGAGGCGTTACTTTGCAGTTAAAACGGAATTTATGAATAGCAAGGGTTTGATGGTTATTTATCGCTGTTTACAACGGAATTGGTATGGCGTTTAGCTTTGAGCCCGTTACTTTCGACTGTAGCTACAACGAGGAATTTTATGGAAGGCATTGCATGGTTTATTTCCAGTTATTTTTCAACGCGAATTTATGGAGCAGTGATGGTTTATTTCGCAGCTACAACGGAATTTAATTTTCGGAGCTAAGTTGGCGTTATTTCGCATAGTACAACGGAATTTAGTTGGAGCCAAGTTTGCGTTATTTTCGCAAGTTTACAATTGGACTTTATGGTAACCTTGGAAGCGTTTATTCTCCGGCAAGTCTACAACGGAATATATGGTGTGGCGAGCTTAGTTTGGCGTCTATTCGTCTGCTTCTTACAAAACAGGAAATTTATTGGGGAAGCAATGGCTTTTATTCCAGTTACAACGGCAATTTATTTGCGGGACGGCAGTGATGTTATTTCGCTGTTTAACAATGGAATTTATTGGGAGGCAGTTTGGCTTTAATTTCCCGGGAGTACAACGGAATTTATGAGCTGATGGCATTTATTTTCGCAGTTACAACGGAATTTAATGGAGCAGTGGCCGTTGAATTTCGCAGGTTACAAAGAATTTAGCCTTTTGCGGAGCAGTGGCCTTTATTTCCCAGTTAACAGCGGGAATTTAATTTTTGGGAACAGCTGAGGCGTTATTTCGCAGTTACAACAGAATTTATTTGGGAAGGGCAGTTGGCGTTATTCGCAAGTTTACAACGGAAATTTATGGGAAGCTTTAAAGTTGGCTCAATTTCGCAGTTACAAGCTGAATTTATGGCATAGCGGTGGCGCTTATTTCGCTAGTTACAACGGAGAAGTTTATGGAGCGTAAGTGGCGTTAATTTCGCTAGTTACAACTTCGAATTTTTGGGAGGCTGAGGCGTTACTTGCAGGTTAAAACGGAATTATTTAGCAAGCAGTGATGTTATTTTCGCTGTTACAACGGAATTTTATGGTTAGCGGGAGGCTTTACTTCGCTGGTTTCAACGGAATTTTGGGAAGCATTTGGCGGTTATTTGCAGTTACAAAACGGAATTTACGGGAGCAGTGATATTATTTCGCAGCTACAACGGAATTTATTGGAGCAGTGGCGTTATTTCACAGTTACAACGGAATTTATGGGAGCAGTGGCGTTATTTCGCAGTTACAACGGAATTTATGGGAGCAGTGGCGTTATTTCGCAGTTACAACGGAATTTATGGGAGCTGAGGGCGTTACTTCGCAGTTAAAACGGGAATTATGAGAGCAGTGATGTTTATTTCGCTGTTACAAAAACGGGAATTTATTTATGGTAGTTGAGGCGTCATTTCGCAGTACCAACGGAATTTATGGGAGCAGTGAGGTGTTTATTTCGCTTACATTACAGAATTTATGGGAGCAGTGTCGTTACCTCGCATTTACAACGGAATTTATGGGAGCTGTGGCGTTACTTCGCTGTTACAATGGAATTTATGGGAGCAGTGGCTTTATTTCCCATTTACAACGGAATTTATGGGAGCTGAGGCTTTATTTCGCAGTTACAACGGAATTTATGGGAGCAGTGGCGTTATTTCGCAGTTACAACGGAATTTATGGGAGCAGTGGCGTTATTTCGCAGTTACAACGGAATTTATGGGAGCTGAGGCGTTACTTTGCAGTTAAAACGGAATTTATGAGAGCAGTGATGTTATTTCGCTGTTACAACGGAATTTATGGTAGCTGAGGCGTTACTTCGCTGTTACAACGGAATTTATGGGAGCAGTGATGTTATTTCGCAGTTACAACGGAATTTATGGGAGCAGTGATGTTATTTCGCAGCTACAACGGAATTTATGGGAGCAGTGGCGTTATTTCGCAGTTACAACGGAATTTATGGGAGCAGTGGCGTTATTTCGCAGTTACAATTGAATTTATGGTAGCTGAGGCGTTATTTCGCAGTTACAACGGAATTTATGGGAGCAGTGGCGTTATTTCGCTGTTACAACAGAATTTATGGGAGCAGTGGCTTTATTTCCCAGTTACAACGGAATTTATGGGAGCAGTGATGTTATTTCGCTGTTACAATGGAATTTATGGGAGCAGTGGCTTTATTTCCCAGTTACAACGGAATTTATGGGAGCTGAGGCGTTATTTCGCAGTTACAACGGAATTTATGGGAGCAGTGGCGTTATTTCGCAGTTACAACAGAATTTTAGGGGGCGGGGAAAAAAACCCAAAACCAGGCATGCTGTTTATTTCGTTACAACGGAAATTTATCTGGGGAGCTGATTTGGCGTTATTTCGCGTTAGCGACGGAATTATGGACAGTGCGTTATTTCGCAGTTACAACGGAATTTTATGGGAGCTGAGGCGTTACTTCGTAGTTAAACGGAATTTATGGAGAGCAGTGATTGTTATTTCGCAGTTACAACGGAAATTTATGGAGCTGAGGCGTTTACTTTGTTTTTCTGGTTACAACGGAATTTATGGGAGCTGAGGCGTTACTCGCATGTTACAACGGAATTTATGGGAGCTGAGGCGTTACTTCACTGTTACAACGGAATTTATGGGAGCAGTGATGTTATTTCGCAGTTACAACGGAATTTATGGGAGCTGAGGCGTTATTTCGCAGTTACAACGGAATTTATGGGAGCTGAGGCGTTACTTCGCTGTTACAACGGAATTTATGGGAGCAGTGATGTTATTTCGCAGCTACAACGGAATTTATGGGAGCTGAGGCTTTACTTCGCTGTTACAACGGAATTTATGGGAACAGTGGCGTTATTTCGCAGGTTACACGGGAATTTATGGGAGCAGTGGCGTTATTTCGCAGTTACAATGGAATTTATGGTAGTTGAGGCGCTATTTCGCAGTTACAACGGAATTTATGGGAGCAGTGATGTTATTTCGCTGTTACAAACAGAATTTTATGGGAGCAGTGTCGTTACCTCGCATTTACAACGGAATTTATGGGAGGCAGTGGCGTTATTTTTGGCTGTTTACAAACGGAATAATGGGAGCTGTGGCGTTACTTCGCTGTTACCAATGGAATTTTATTGGGAAGCAGTGCTTTATTTCCCAGTTACAACGGGAAGTTTATGGGAGCCTGAGGGCGTTATTTTCGGCAGTTTTATCAAACGGAATTTTATGGGAGGCAGTGAGGCGTTAGTTTCGTCAAGGTTACAACATTAATTTCAATGGGAGCAGTGTGGCGTTATTTTCGCAGTTTACAACGGAAATTTTTATGGAGCAGTGGCGTTATTTTGCAGTTACAACGGGAATTTAATGGGAAGCGGAGGGCCGTTTACTTTTGCAGTTAAAAACGGAATTTAAAATTTATGAGAGCAGTGAATGTTTATTTCGCTGTTACAACTGGGGAATTTATTGGTAGATGAGGCGGTTTACTTCGCTGTTTACAGAACGTTAAATTTATAGGGAGCAGTGGATGTTATTTCGCAGTTACAACGGGAATTTATGGGAGGCAGTTCTGATGTTTATTTTCGCAAGCTACAAAACGGAATTTATGGGAGCAGTTGGCGGTGACTTCGCATTACAACGGAATTTAGGGGAGCAAGTTCGGTATTTTATTGGGGTCTCAGTGTTTCCGGCGTGTTATTTTTTTTCGCCCAGTTACAATGGGAATTTATGGTAGCTTGAGGTGTTATTTCGCAGTTACGAACAGAAATTATGGGAGCATGGCGTTATTCGGCGAGTCAAAGAATTAATGGGAGCAGTGACGTTAATATTCGCAGTTAAAACAGAATTTATGGAGCAGTGGCGTTATTGTCGCAGTTACAACGGAATTTATGGAGCAGTGGCGTTATTTCTCTGTTAAAACGGAGTTTATGGGAGCAGTGGCGTATTTCGCAGTTTACACACGGAATTTATGGGAGCTGAGCGTTACTTCGCTGTTTACAACGGAATTTATGGAGCTAGGCGTTATTCGCTGTTACAACTGGAATTTCTGGGCGCTTGAGGCGGTACTTCGCTGTTTAAACAGGGAATTTATGGGAGCAGTGATGTTATTTCGCAGTTACAACGGAATTTATGGGAGCTGAGGCGTTACTTCGCTGTTACAACGGAATTTATGGGAGCTGAGGCGTTACTTCGCTGTTACAACGGAATTTATGGGAGCTGAGCGTTATTTCGAGTTACAACGAATTAGGGAGCTGGAGGCGTTACTTCGCTGTTACAACAGAATTTATGGGAGCAGTGGATGTTGTTCGCAGTTACAACGGAATTTATGGGAGTTGAGGCGTTACTTCGCTGGTTACAACGGAATTTTATGGAGCTGAGGCATTACTTCACTGTTACAACGGAATTTATGGGAGCAGTGATGTTATTTCGCAGCTACAACGGAATTTATGGGAGCTGAGGCGTTATTTCGCAGTTACAACGGAATTTATGGGAGCTGAGGCGTTACTTCGCTGTTACAACGGAATTTATGGGAGCAGTGATGTTATTTCGCAGCTACAACGGAATTTATGGGAGCTGAGGCGTTACTTCGCTGTTACAACGGAATTTATGGGAACAGTGGCGTTATTTCGCAGTTACAACGGAATTTATGGGAGCAGTGGCGTTATTTCGCAGTTACAATGGAATTTATGGTAGTTGAGGCGTTATTTCGCAGTTACAACGGAATTTATGGGAGCAGTGATGTTATTTCGCTGTTACAACAGAATTTATGGGAGCAGTGTCGTTACCTCGCATTTACAACGGAATTTATGGGAGCAGTGGCGTTATTTTGCTGTTACAACGGAATATGGGAGCTGTGGCGTTACTTCGCTGTTACAATGGAATTTATGGGAGCAGTGGCTTTATTTCCCAGTTACAACGGAATTTATGGGAGCTGAGGCGTTATTTCGCAGTTACAACGGAATTTATGGGAGCAGTGGCGTTATTTCGCAGTTACAACGGAATTTATGGGAGCAGTGGCGTTATTTCGCAGTTACAACGGAATTTATGGGAGCAGTGGCGTTATTTCGCAGTTACAACGGAATTTATGGGAGCTGAGGCGTTACTTTGCAGTTAAAACGGAATTTATGAGAGCCAGGTTGCAAATAGTTATTTCAGCTGTTACAACGGAATTTATGGTAGCTGAAGGCCGTTACTTCGCTGTTACAACGTAAATTAATTTATGGGAAGCAGTGATGTTATTTCCAGCTTTTTTACAAAACGGAATTTATAGGTAAGCAGATGATGTATTTTTTGCAGCAACAACGGAATTTTGAGGATGGGAGCAGTGGCGGTCCTATTTTTCGCCGTTACAACAACGGAATTTATGGGAGCCGAGCTTGGCGTCTTAATTTCGCAGTTTACAATGGAATTAATTTTGGTAGCTGAGGCGTTTAATTTTTCCCAGTTACAATGGAAATTTGATGGGAGCAGCTTGATGTTATTTTCGCAGTTTGACAATTGCGAATTTATGGGAGCAGTGGATTTATTTCCCAGTGACAACGGAATTTATGGGAGCTGAGCGTTACTTCGCTGGTACAACGGAATTTATTTGGGAGCAGTGAGTTATTTGCAGACTTTACAAACGGGAATTTCATGGGAGCTGAGGCGGTACCTTCGCTGTTACAACGGAATTTAGGAACAGGTGGGGTTATTCGCCAGTTTACAACGGAATTTATGGGAGCAGTGGGTTATTCGGCAGTTACAATGGAATTTATGGTAGGTGAAGGCGCTTTATTTAGGGAGTTTACAACGGAATTTATGGAGGCCAGTGAGTTTATTTCGCTGTTTACAACCCAGAATTTATTTGGGAGCAGTGTCGTAACCTAGCAATTTTAAAACGGGAATCTTAGGGAGGGCAAGTGCGTAATTTTTGCTGGTTACAGGAATTATTTGGGAAGCTGTGGCGTTACTTCGCGGTTACAATGGAATTTATGGGAGCGTGGCGTTATTTTCGCAGTTTATACGAATTTATAGGAGCTGAGGCTTTACTTTTGCAGGTTTAAAAAAAACGGAGTTTATGAGAGCAGTGATGTTATTTCGCTGTTACAACGGAATTTATGGTAGCTGAGGCGTTACTTCGCTGTTACAACGTAATTTATGGGAGCAGTGATGTTATTTCGCAGTTTACACGGAATTTATAGGAGCAGTGATTATTTTGCGCAACAACGGAATTTATGGGAGCATGGCGTTATTTCGCCGTACAACGGATTTATGGGGAGCAGTGGCGTTATTTCGCAGTTACACAAGAATTTATGGTAGCAGTTGGCGTTTATGGTTTCCCAGTTACAACAGGGAATTTTTATTAGGAGCAGTGGATGTTATTTTTCGCAGTTACAATGGCATTTATTGTGGAGCAGTGCGGTTTATTTTGCAGTTACAACAGAGTTTTATGGGAGCGTGATGCGGTATGTTTCGCAGTTCAACGGAATTTATGGGAGGCAGTGGCGTTATTTCCGCAGTTTACAACAGAATTTTATGGGAGCAATGCTTTATTTTTCCCGTTACAACAGAATTTTAGCAGTGGTGTTATTTCGCAGTTACAATGGAATTTATGGGAGCAGTGGCGTTATTTTGCAGTTACAACAGAATTTATGGGAGCAGTGGCTTTATTTCCCAGTTACAACGGAATTTATGGGAGCAGTGACGTTATTTCGCAGTTACAACGGAATTTATGGGAGCAGTGGCTTTATTTCCCAGTTACAATGGAATTTATGGGAGCAGTGACGTTATTTTGCAGTTACAACGGAATTTATGGGAGCAGTGGCTTTATTTCGCAGTTACAATGGAATTTATGGGAGCAGTGTCGTTACTTCGCAGTTAAAACGGAATTTATGGGAGCAGTGGCGTTATTTCGCAGCTACAACGGAATTTATGGGAGCAGTGGTGTTATTTCGCAGCTACAACAGAATTTATGGGAGCAGTGATGTTATTTCGCTGTTACAACAGAATTTATGGGAGCAGTGATGTTATTTCGCTGTTACAACAGAATTTATGGGAGCAGTGGTGTTATTTCGCAGTTACAACGGAATTTATGGGAGCAGTGATGTTATTTCGCTGTTACAACAGAATTTATGGGAACAGTGTCGTTACCTCGCAGTTACAACGGAATTTATGGGAGCAGTGACGTTATTTCGCTGTTACAACGGAATATGGGAGCTGTGGCATTACTTCGCTGTTACAACGGAATTTATGGGAGCTGTGGCGTTATTTCGCAGTTACAACGGAATTTATGGGAGCTGTGGCGTTACCTCGCAGTTACAACAGAATTTATGGGAGCAGTGGTGTTGCCAGGCTGTTACAACCGAGTATTTAGATATTGTGACCATAAGTCTTGAAATTTCTTCGTGTTTATGAAAGTCTCAAGTTCTGTTCATTGTAAGACTTGAATCTGTGTTCCTTGTGAAGTCTTAAAAAATGTCATAATCACGGTGGTTGCGGAATTTGATGGATGGGAACAGTTTGAAATATATATTTCCATACAGAAAGATTCACGTTCTTTTTAATAGATTAAAATTTCATCAAATGTCTTTTAGGGTTTGTCAGCTTCTTTTATTTTTTATGGCAAAGGCCAATAGCGTATTACCGACGAGGACAGTAAAAAGCTTTCGGCCAAATTAGAGCTTTCGTTTCGCTCTGACGTAAGTTAGAATTATCGTCAGTGATGCAGATTATTTGAAATTGAAGGAAAAGTTTTTTTTGGGTGGGGCCTGGATAAGACCACAAACGTGCGCGCTTATAATGTACACACACACACATATATATATATATGTATATATGGATATATATATATATATATATATTATAATTATATTATATATATATATCTATATATATATATATAATATATATATATATATAGATATATATATATAGTATAATAGGTTTTCTAAATGGCATTGGTGTCTCATGTTAACCAAAATTGATAGTCTGTTCTTCCCAGTGGGCAACTCTGACCACCTTCGAGTAGCTATAAAGAAAAGTGTACGGTAGGACTTATAAACAAGTTTTTGTTCTCTCGTCTGTTTGTTTGTGGGGGGAGGAGGGAACTTACATTTAAACTTGAGCGTTAATTTAGCCTTACATTTCGTCAAGAGTATGGAATGCCATGTATACTTTTCACTCTCAAGAAATGATATTTCTTTTTTTTCCTTACTGGTCATTTACGGACCGGTTGTGTCTGAGGCATGTTTGGGAATTGTAATCGAGTACCGAACCTTCCCTGAAAAAGAGGGACGCCATATCTTAAAAACTAATCGTAGAATCTTGTTGGAAAACAATCTCATTATGTTTCCCTCACCCAAATTACTGTTGGTGACTTCTTTGAACAAATCTAAGCTAACCCAACCTAACCTAATCCAACCCAACCTAACCTAACCTTAGGGGCATGGCAAAAAAAACCGGGGCTGGTGCAATACGAGTATACATCTCTGGAATTGTACACCGCTGGAAAAGGTTTCGAAATCTCCTCCCACTTTTTTTTTTTTTTTTTTTTTTTTTTTTTTTTTTTTGTTTTTTTTTTTTTTTTTTTTTTTTTTTTTTGCGTGTGCGGGGAGGGGTTGTTGTAGTTGAAGGGAATGTTAATAAGACTGGTGTATATACAGAAAATTCTGTTCCAGACACGTAGTATATTTTACATGTTAATTCTTCCCATATAGTAATGTTCCATCCACGAATATTTCTCTCATGTTTTCACACATAGCCAGTGTATTCAGTAAATAGTTTTCCAACTCTGACATTACATTATGCTTACTCAGGATGCGTGCGAAATTTTCCCTTCACGCATAATTTGTAAACATTATATTCCTGCCTTTTACCGTAAATTAAAACGTTCTAAAATATACGGTAAAGTAGAGCCTTGTTGCATCAACGAAAATCAAAATAAATACGCTATATTATATTAGAAATATTTTTTTTTACTGTTTAACTTGCACATTATTTATTTTTTACATTTTCATTCTCACAAATAAATCGTAAATATCCTATCTTAAAATTCCTGAAACTTTAACCCAACCTTTCTGTAGACCTTTCCTAACCCTCAACAAAAATAACAACAGAAGAGTAGTTTTAGGCTTACTCCCCGAGTAAGCGAAACTAACAAACTAGAAAAGCAAGGGAGACTGTGAGGGAGGGAACACTGAAAGACCGAACACTCGGGAGAGGTTCCAGTAGTAGTTTCTTCTTAGTTTTATTTTTTTTTATTTTATTTTTTTTCATTTTTTTACATATTTATATTGAAAGTGGCAGCCTCGTGTAATGCCCAACAATTTGGTTTGAGTGAAGACCGTTGATTCATATTATTTATATTAATTGGGTCCATAGTTGTCACAAATTACGGTGCAGTGCCGTTAAGGAAGTGCCTAATCCAGCGTATAAAAATGCAACCACTCCCTTACTCCAGCATAGATATATTAATGAACGTTCTCTTACGTTCCACGGTTTGGTATAAAGAAAAAAAAGTAAGTTTCGGGCGCCAGCAGCGCTTGGGGTTCTACTACCACTTGAAATCATTATTATCAGCGTAACTCTCCGCGGGTAGAATTTTCTTTGGAATTGACTACGTGACGTTTCCAGCGGAATTGACGTGGAACCGGTTAGACCAAAATTATAGACTTGTTCTCAACTGTGTTCCCCCCCCCAGAACGATAGGACGACTTCGGGGGCGAGTTTTACTCCATTTTGAGAGAGGGGTCGGTGCTTGCTGGACAAAAAAAACTTTGAAAGTTGAGTAGCTTCCAGCGCAGGCGCGAACTCTTTTGAATATTGTTCGTCGATATATTGAAAGAGGACTTTGCATCAAATGTATACAGGCACATGTATTGAAAAACAATTTGTTGCTCTCAGTTCCACCACAATCCTTAGAGCCAGTGCCTTCTAGGTATCTTGCCAAGCGCCTCAGTGGTCGGTATGGTGTTGGCGTGCTACCTAGGTGGCCGCGATTTCGATTCTCGGGCATTTCATTGAGGGGTCAGATGTGTGTAATTCGGGTGACAGAAGTTCACTCTCGACGTGGTTCGGAAGTCACGTAAAGCCGTGGGTCCCGTCGCTGAATAACCACTGATTCCGTGCAACGTCAAAACACCATACAAACAAACAAACAAACTGACACTCTATCTTGCCATACCATTCGCCCTCGTGGCTTCAGACCTAGGCATGAATTTCAGCTGTGACTATTCAATCTGTGTAGATATCTAAAAATTACACGTTTTGTTCCAAGGGGTCCGCAATAATAAAAACTGTTGCGAGTCCGTGTATAATTTTTAAAACTCTTCACAAAAAGCTTTCGAGCCCTACCCTGGGTTCATCTTCAGTCCAAATGAACAGTTACGTACACCATGTACTGAGGCGAATTTAAAAAACAAACAAGAGTCGTTGAAGATTGTTGACACCGGTCGTTAGTTCGTTTATGGACCATGTGATGATTTTTTTTTTTTTTTTTTTTTTTTTTTTTTTTTTTTGCGCCGGAGAAGCTGAGATGTCATTTAATCGACGATCCAAAGTATACATGGCTCGATTTCAACTCCATTTGGCACCTTCTTTGTGTCCAGTTCGTAAGTCATTTCCGATATCATTTCTTGTCGTAAATATGACAGCGGTCGCATTCACTCGGTGGAGTGCCTCGACAACTACGTGTAAGTCTTGCACTCGTGGTCTTGCAAAATCGATTTAATTTTGATCAAGCGAGGCCGGTCACGTCAGCGATTATTTCGCTCCTTGTTTTCCTCGATTCGTTGTCTTCCCTGTGTGGCTATTTGCATAAAGATGTCCCTGCATACGTTATGTCTACTTTATGCTAAGCTTGAATGATGTCAAAAATTGTGCAAATGCTTCTTTTCCATGCCAATTTTCAAGCTCTCTCTCGGCGCCTATTTTCTTCCATCTTTTGTCCAGTCATTTATGTGGAATAAAATTAAAAGGTGTAACAAATTAAAATGACATTTTTTACATTTCAGTTTACAATAATCAATCCAATATGGAAGTACTTGGCCATATGCCTTTTTACAACTGCTCATTTTCAAGCGTCTCTCTCAGCGCTTATTTTGCCCAGTTATAATTTTTACCCCCTTTCACTCACACCTCTTAGCCTACCTTTCTCTCCCTCTTCTCCAACCCCCCCTCCCCTCCCCTCCCCTCCCCTCCCCTCCCCTCCCCTCCCACATCCTGCTCCTACCCACCACTTTCGTGCATTCTTATCCAATGGGAGACCCTCCTCTTATCTGCTCAATTATCTATTCGTTTCTCTCTCTCTCTCTCTCTCTCTCTCTCTCAGCAACAGTCCTAACCAAAAAGATACAAAATCATTCATAGATATATTAGAAGGATATAATCCTTCAAACTGGAACAAATCTAATGAAAACACTTCTGAAAATAATTGAAGAAGTTCCAAATAAAATCCAAGTGGTCAAGAGACTCATAAAGAAAATATACATAAACCAACATATTCCGACAAAGAAAATGAATAAGGTGAATCTTGTGAATATACTAATTGATGCATTAGGAAAAGAATGCCAAAAGCATGCAAACTGTGTAAGGTTTGGTATAGCATAGTCAATCCACAAAACCTAATCAGAAAATGTGCTGCATGCAACATTCCGACCCATCCACAGTGTGCTGAGGTAATACAAGATTTGAGAAAAGATACAAGAATTTTTTGTTCAACATGTCTATCATGGATAGACAATGTTATTAAATCAAGATTGAATGTACAAATAGTTGAGGATGAAGAAGAAGAGGAAAACGGAAGAGAAGTAAACAAAAATGAAATGACAGAAAAAAATAAGGAAAACAAAGAACAAGATAAAAGTATGGATGCAGAGATACTCATTGATACTACATATGAGGCAATAAAGCAGCATACCTACGAAGAAATAAATTACGATATGACAACAGAAAAGCAAATCCCGAAGAGGCTCTACCCAGATCTATACAATGACGGGAAAGAGGAAAAAATAGACAAGAAAGACAAAATCTGCAACCTTTTGAAAAGAGGGAATTGCAGATTTGGAGAAAGATGTTACTACAAACATCCTAAGATATGTCAAAACTATGAAATATATGGTAAATGTGCATACTTAGATGGATATGGGGATGATTGCAGAGATCTGCATCCAAAATATGTAAAAACCTAAAAGAAGGAAAAGGATGTAAGTTCGACAAAAAATGCAAATATATGCATCCTGTAGCCATGAATCATAATCAAATAAATAACCAACCAAGTAATAAAATCCAAAATAAGAAAGAAACAAATAAAGAGAGAAATCAAGAATATCAGGTAAAAGAGAAAAGCAAACCACCAATGAGATATGCAGAGGTGTCAGCAAAAAATTTCAAAGCATCAGCTCCGAAATTCTACTCAAGAGATAATAACTGTATTTATTATGCAAGAGGATATTGCAGAAACGGAGAAAATTGCAGATTCAGACACAAAATTAATAATTATGATGAAGGAAGATCAAATATTATGGAAAAGTTGGATTTTTTAATGTCAGAATTTCTGGAAATGAAAAAAAGAACAACATACCAGAACAGGAAAGAGACATGGGAAAATCCTTATTACTATCAGTATTAAATGAAGGAGAAAACACGCAAACCATCATAGTGATGAATGCGCAGGGTTTAGTTACGAGTAACTCAAAAAGAAAAATAGAGTACTTAGAAGAACAAACCCAAAATGAAAAGAAAATAGATATAATGAATATAAGTGAAACCTGGTATTCCCAAGAGACTGGGAATGATGATCAAATAAAATGGTTCCAAACTTATAGATCAGATAGAAAAAATAGGAATCAAGGGGGAACCGCAATATATGGGAAAGACAAAAAACAAGGAAAAATATATGAGAAATATAGTAACTCAGAATGTGAACTAATAGCGGTGAATTTGAATCTGAAAAATTGATGAACATAGTATATATAGACCTCCTAATACTAAAGAGTTTGACTTAATAATTGAAAAATTGGATGATATATGTAGAAATCACAAGGACTGGACTATTCTCCTATCTGTGACTTCAACTTTTCCTTTCGTAGAATGGAAAGAACGAATAGGAGATTGTGGTTGTACTTATACATATAAAAAAGAGAGTAATAGTAGTGCAGAAGATAAGAGGCAATTTGAAAAGCTATTAGATATGCTACTAGAATACAACATTCAACAAATAAATCACCTGCCAACAAGAAAGGAAAATACTTTAGACCTAGTATTTGTGAACGAGATGAATTATGTTAAAGAAATAATAGTTTATAATGCGAGTATTTCAGACCATAATGTCATAGAATTAACAGTTCATTCCAAAGCAAGTGAAAATAGAGATAAGCAAGAAATGAAAAAGTGGGAAGGATATGGAAAATACAACTTCTACAGTAAAAATATAAAATGGTCAGAAATTAATGAAGAATTAAACAAAGATTGGGATAACATTTTCGTAAAGTGATGACATAAGGGTAAATACGGAGATATTATATAAAATATTGGAGATAATAGTGGAAAAATATATACCGAAGAAGAAAAGTAAACATCATTCATGCTACCAAGAGACAGAAGGATCTTGTTCCAGAAAATCAGAAAGTGGAAAAAAGGTCTTGCAAAAGAAAAAAATGCATGGAAAGTTATAGAACTAAAAAGTAAGATAGAACAAAAGATTATACAATCAAAAGAAAATGAAAAACGGGACTTGGAAGAAAAAACCCTATTAAATATCAAGCAAAACCCCAAACTATTATACTCATATGCGAAGAAGATGAATAAAAGAAGAATAGAAATAGTTCCCTCTGAGAATTGAAGGGAGATTAACGAATGAAAAAAAGGAAATTTGCAACATACTGGCAAGGAACGATATAAGAGAGAATTCACCCCTAGAATAGATAATGAAGATAATGATATAGAAGTAAGGGATGAAAATAGTGAATATTTAGCTGACATAGATATTAATGAAGCTGAATATATTGTGCAGGCTATTAATTGAAATTAAAAATGGAGCTGCTGCAGGGCCTGATGGAATTCCTGCTATTTTGTTAAAGAAAGTAGTTCATTCTATCGCAAAGCCACTTGCAATGTTATTAAGACAAAGTGTAGATACAGGCAAGATATATGATGAGCACAAATTAGCATATATTACCCCTACTTTCAAAAGTGGATCAAGACTAGAGGCAAGTAATTATAGGCCTGTGAGTCTAACATCACATATTATGAAAGTGTATGAAAGGGTAATGAAGAAAAATATTATGAAACATTTAATAAAAAATAATTTGTTTAATAAAGGACAACATGGTTTCGTACCCGGAAAAAGTACACAAACCCAACTGTTAGTCCACCGTGAAAACATATTCAAAAATATGAAAAGCGGAAATGAAACAGATGTGGTTTATTTAGACTTTTGCAAAAGCTTTTGATAAAGTAGACCATAATATATTAGCGAAGAAAATTAGAAAACACAATATCGTGGATAAAGTAGGAAGATGGTTAAAAGAATTTTTACACAACAGAAAACAGATAGTTATTGCAAACGACGAGAAATCGGATGAAGCCAAGGTAATATCCGGTGTGCCGCAAGGTACGGTGTTAGCTGCAATACTGTTTGTTATTATGATTGAAGACATAGACAATAATGTTAAGGATTCGGTAGTGAGTAGTTTCGCAGATGACACAAGAATAAGTAGAGAAATTACTTGTGATGAAGATAGGAACGCTCTACAAAGAGACCTTAACAAAGTATATGATTGGGCAGAGGTAAATAGGATGGTATTTAACTCTGATAAATTTGAATCAATAAATTATGGAGACAGAGAAAGAAAGCTATATGCATATAAGGGACCTAAGTAATGAGACCATCACAAATAAGGAAGCAGTTAAAGACCTTGGTGTGATGATGAAGAGGAACATGTTATGCAATGATCAAATAGCAACTCTGTTGGCAAAATGTAAAGCAAAAATGGGAATGTTGTTACGGCACTTCAAAACAAGAAAAGCTGAACACATGATTATGCTTTATAAAACATATGTTCGTAGTCCACTTGATATTGCAATATGATATGGTACCCACACTATCAAAAGGATATTGCACAAATAGAGAGTGTACAAAGGTCCTTTACAGCTAGAGTAGAAGAAGTTAAGGACCTAGACTACTGGGAAAGACTACAATTCTTAAAATTATATAGTCTAGAAAGGAGAAGAGAACGCTACATGATAATTCAGGCATGGAAACAGATAGAAGGAATAGCAGAAAATATCATGGAACTAAAAATATCAGAAAGAGCAAGCAGAGGTAGATTAATAGTGCCCAAAACTATACCAGGAAAAATAAGGAAAGCACACAGGACATTAATCCACTACGCACCAGCATCGATAATGCAGCGTCTATTCAATGCGTTGCCAGCTCATCTGAGGAATATCAGGAGTGAGCGTAGATGTGTTTAAGAATAAGCTCGACAAATATCTAAACTGCATCCCAGACCATCCAAGATTGGAAGATGCAAAATATACCGGAAGATGTACTAGCAACTCTCTGGTAGACATTAGAGGTGCCTCACACTGAGGGACCTGGGGCAACCCGAACAAGATGTAAGGTCTGTAAGGTAAGGTCTCTTCTTTTCGTGACCTATTTTTATTTCATCTGTTTCATTTCCGTTGCAATTTATTATTTAATATTGTTGCGTTCCTTGCAGTTCATCAATGAGCTGATAATTAATTAATTTATATGATTATTGTCCGTTTTACAACAGCATCCACCTCCCATTCTCTCCCCTTCTGTCTTGGTTTGATAACGTGCGCAAATCCCTTCTCCTCTCTCTCTCTCTCTCTCTCTCTCTCCCTCTCTCTCTTCTCTCTCTCTCTCTCTCTCTCTCTCTCTCTCTCTCTCTCAGGTGCCAGCACCACTCCCGGCACCCTGACCCCGAGATAATCACACATCTGAAGCATGATCCTTCATTACGAATACCTTTGTAAATACTGCAGGTTTTCCTGGTTTTGTCTGGCTGGCGTAATTATATGACTCTCTCTCTCTCTCTCTCTCTCTCTCTCTCTCTCTCTCTCTCTCTCTCTCTCTCTCTCTCTCTCTCTGTGTGTGTGTGTGTGTATTTATGTAAAATGAATGATTTGACATTTTATGAGGCGATGAAAAATTTTATTTTTTTTTTTTTTTTTTTGTTTTTTTTTTTTTTTCTAGAAAAATTAGTTTTTTTGGGAGAATTAGTTTTTGTTTGTTCTAATGAGAGTATTTTAGTTTTTTTTTTAAAGAAAATTGGGAGGGTTTTTTTTAGGAAAATAAATTTTTTTGGAACTATTTTTTAAGGGCAATTATTATTGTTATTATTTTTTTTTTGAGGGGGGGGCGGGTCTATCACAGTCCTCCCATTTGACAGGGTGGTATTTATAGTGTGGGGTTCTGGGTTGCATTTATTATTATTATTATCATTATTATTGAAAAAGAAACCCACAAAATCACTTTGTAACTTGTTTACTTCTAAGTATTTACATTTAAACAAGTTACATAGTGATTTTGTGGGTTTCTTTTTCAATCTTCAGAAGAAAACTGAAAGAAGCTTTTGTTTGGTTCATTATTATTATTATTATTATTATTATTATTCTTATTATTATTATTATTATGATTATGATTATTTTATGAAATATTTAAAAAGAATTTTATACCTGGATACAATCCTTGAAGGGGTTAATAATAGTCTTGTCTCACGTGCTCGCAAGCGCAGGCGCACCCTCAAGCAATTTCTCTCTTTCTCCTTAATAGGGCATGCAGGATACAGCCAGCTTTCAAATGAAAGCCTTGTACACACACACACCACACACAGATAGAGAGAGAGAGAGAGAGAGAGAGAGAGAGAGAGAGAGAGAGATATTGCAACAATTGTGTCTGTTTTCCTTGCTCAAACACATTGATCCAATCACTGCTAGTCATGCATCTTTGACGGGGGGGGGGGTGTTGTTTTTGGGGGGGAGAGGGAGGGGAGGGGGTTGGGGGTTAGTCGTTGGTTTTTGGTAATGGGTGTTGATCTTCCTGCTTATGATTGATGAAAAAATGAAGATAAATATAAACCAGCAATTTTTATGCTAATCTTGGCAGCCACCTGTCTCCCAATCCCCATGCTAATACTCTCTCTCTCTCTCTCTCTCTCTCTCTCTCTCTCTCTCTCTGCTGGTTTGTGAAGACCAGATGTTTTATAAACAAGACATCAGACCACAACAAAAGGGCTGCACGCAAGTGTGGTGGTTGGTTACTTTTTTTTTTTTTTTTTTTTTTTTTTTTTTTTTTTTTTTTTTTTTTTTTAAGACTGTGTTTTATGCTTGTGTCACGTCTCGTTTCTCGCGGTTGAGGAATTTCTCTCTCTCTCTCTCTCTCTCTCTCTCCTCTCTCTCTCTCTCTCTCTCTCTGTCTTTTACCTTGTTGATTATTATATGTGCCTGTCATGAATTTAAGTACGCGTTAACTAGTATAACAAGAAACCAATTTCGTATTGACACTGAAAGTACTTAACTTTGTTCAAAATTTATATATATATATATATATATTATTATATATATATATATATATATATATATATATATATATATATATATATATATATATATATATATATATATGATAAATGCCACGAAGGAAAAATAAACGAAGGAGTCTGCAAGATCTTTTGACTTAAAAGTCCTTTACTGAATTAAACCTTTAATTGCACCCTTTGTTAATGCTTGTTTGGGAAGGTTTCTTATCTTCCAGGTGTGTCGGATTCTAGGTACTAATCCCTTTATAATTCCTATCTGTCAGTTATACGAACCTTCTTGTATTGTCCTTTTCTCGTATTTTTGTCAGTATCTGCTTCGGTAAAGGACTTTTAAGTCGAAAGATCTAGCAGACTCCTTCGTTTATTTTTCCTTTGTGGCATTTATCTTTATTTATGGATTTATCACGTTCCTAACTTTCGTGATTCAGTTATACATATATATATATATATATATATATATATATGTATGTATGTATGTATATGTGTGTGTGTGTGTATTGTATGTATGTATATTACAGTGTTCTCCATTGTATAGGGTAGAGTTAGAAGGACGGAGCCTTCAACAGATCTTTTAACGAATGACGTTTCTTGCTTTACTCTCCAATTCTTAACCCCAACGGCAGCTCTTACGTGTAGTGCGCACGGTATGTATCACATGCACAGACGTTCACACGCAGCAAATACATAACTGAAAATTGATTCGAATGATACAGCAGCAGTGAGTGTCCGTGGATACGCATGAGAGAATCTTATTATGTGTTATTACGGTACATAATTATGTATCGGGAGAGGAAAAGACCATAGAATTTTTTTTAGCGATGAATATTTAAGACGAGGTAAAGAAGGGGGGAAGATATAAAAACGTAAACGGTGACTACTACTACTATACACACACACACACACACACACAGCGCGCGCGCGCGCGCAAAGAAACTACAAAACAATGGTAGAACCGGCAATCCCATGCTGAGAATAGACTGTGTATTGCATAAGGTCAGTTTCGAAGAAGATACATACCTTTGCCTCGTGAGAGAGAGAGAGAGAGAGAGAGAGAGAGAGAGACGATGAGAGAGGGATGAGGGAGAGAGAGGAGAGAGAGAGAGAGAGAGAGAGAGAGAGAGAGAGAGAGAGAGAGAGAGAAGACAAGGCCAAGTGCAGGAAAAACTGGTGGAAAATTCTCGCTCGAGACCAACAACCTTTTCCAAGCGAAAGTTCTAGAAGCAACAAACGGCGTAAACAAAAAATGGCGCCTCTCCTAACGGGTGCTGGTTAGGAGGAGCGCCATTTTGCTAACGTTAGTGCGCCCCCATTCGGTTCCCGAAGCTGGAAAAAATTCGTCCAAATACTGCGTAAAGGTCCACTCTCCCTCGTATTTGTGGAACATTTCACCAACGCTGCCATGAATTGGCGTCCTCCCTTCCCTCATGGTAAAGGCACACTTCAACCACTGGCATTTTAGTCAGCCCTGAGAAGACTTGCCCCACGAGCCGCTCGATAAACCTAGGGACTTGGTGAACCATATTTTGAACTACCCATCAAAACACCAAGCAAGACGCACCATTGGATGGATCCTAGACCAGTGTTGCGGGGGGCTCATTGAGTTTAGCTTCTTCGATGAAGAAGCTAAACTCAAATTAAAGGATGAGATGAGTTGGCACTGATCACCTGAGAGTAATGAAGAGAGCTCGAGTTATTCTCTTGTTTTGACCTGTGTTCATTCCACGATGAATTCTTGAGCCGGTTTTTGCGATAGACAGTATTCTCTTATTCGGTTTTCGTCTAGGGTGCTTCAACTTCTAATTCACAGCTTTTAGAATTTGCAGGTTAAAGCTGTCTGTTATTCAATGTTGAGAGATTAAAACCCGGCATTTGATCGTAAAGTGTTAGTCAACCTTATATATATAAGTATATATATATATATATATATATATATATATCTATATATATATATATATATATATATATATATTCAGTACAAGAACGTCTTGCAGATATATTTCTGAATGTTTTCTTTCCTTGTTGTATATTGGAATTTTTTTTCACTGGTAACTAATAATTCGTGATATTATATCAGTAGTCTGATATATATATATATATATATATATATATATATATATAGTATATATATATATGTATATATATATATATATATATATATATGTATGTATGTATGTATGTATGTATGTATGTATGTATGTATGTATGTAGTATGTATGTTGTGTGTGTGTGTGTGTGTAAATAATTCTTCTGTTAAAACAGGATACGTCTCAAGTATAAAAGGCCCATCAAAACACTATGGTTTAAAGCTAAGGATATATATATATATATATATATATATATATATATATATATATATATATATATATATATATATATGTGTGTGTGTGTGTGTGTGTATATATATATATTTCATTGGTTTCAGTTCACAAAACTGGAATTATTATTGCTAAGAGATTTATAGAACCGAGTCACGTACATTTAGCCACGTGGTTCTTGTGGCGGTATATCGTCATTTGCTTGAGTATTTCATGCTCTCGACGTCACACGGCTATGTGTCCGGGCTGCTGATTTTCGTTTTAAATTGTGGAATATTGACCCTCTTCGCTGTTTTATAAGAACATCACATCACTGATCATTTCGGGTTTCTTATCGTCTATTTTTAGTGCCAGTACCCACGATGGCGAACTGGGTCACGTCTCTAAAATTTGGATGTACGAGATTTCGCAATGTTTATCCTACAACTTTTCCCCGTCGGCATTGCGGGCTTCATTCGTATCGCTTCTCCTCATGAATTCTCTCTCGTCACACGACGCACGTACAAACCTTGTCATCAGCTTTGTCTTCCAGAATTCCTCTTCCTGTCACGAAACGTCCTGAAATTCCTCTTCGTGTCTCAACGTTTCTAGTTTTTTTTATTTATTTATTTTTTTTTTTTTTTTTCCACCTTAAGAAATAGCCATTCACCTTCTTTCGTTAAATGTCTCGGTTTTTTTCCGTTACAAGTTGTCTCTTGGCCTTTTCTAAAATAAAGAAACTCCTTCTCGTCTGGAACTCTTGACAGTTATTCGTTCTCTTCTGCGGGGCGTCTGAACGTTTATTCTCATGTCTTAATCACCTCGTTTCGAAAAGTTGTTTTTGCAAGTGGTAAAACTGACAAAAACTTGTTTTGCAAAAGAAAAGGTAAACTGAAAAGTTGTTTGCAAAGAAAGTAAAACTGAAAAGTTGTTGCAAAGTAGTAAACAGAAAATTGGTTCAGAAATTAAACTGAAACTTGTTTGCAAAGTGTAACAAACTAGAAAACCTTGTTGCAAAGAAAGTAAATAAAACCTTGATTGCAAAGAGGTTTAAAACGTTGAAACTTGAGCAAAGTATAAACTGAATTAAAACTTGTTGCAAAGAAAGTAAACTTTGAAAACTTGTGCAAAAAGAAAGTAAAAACTTGAAAACTTGTTGCAAAGTGTAAAACTTGAAAAACTTGTTGCAAAAGGAAAGTAAAACTGAAAAACTTGTTGCAAAGTATAAACTGAAACTAAAATTGTTGCAAAGAGTAAAACTGAAACTTGTTGCAAAATTGTAAAAACAAACTGAAAACTTGTTGCAAAGTGTAAACTGAAAACTTGTTGCAAAGTATAAACTGAAAACTTGTTGCAAAGAGTAAACTGAAAACTTGTTGCAAAGTGTAAACTGAAAACTTGTTGCAAAGAGTAAACTGAAAACTTGTGCAAAGAAAATTTGTAAACTAAAAAGAAAATTGTTGCAAAAGAAAGTAAAACTGAAAGTTGTTGCAAAAGTGTAAACTGAAAACTTGTTGCAGTAAATAAAACTTGAAACTGTGCAAAAGAAAGTAAAAACTGAAAAGAATTGTCAAAGTCGTAAAACTTTTGAAACTTGTTTGCAAAGTAAATAAAACTGAAACTTGTGCAAAGAGTAAACTGAAAAGTTTGTGCAAAAGTTGTAAACTTGACTGTTGCAAGTAAATAAAACTGAAACTTTTGTGCAAAAGAAGTAAAACTGAAAAGTGTTGCAAAGTGTAAACTGAAAACTTGTTGCAAAGAGTAAACTGAAAACTTGTTGCAAAGTATAAACTAAAAAGTTGTTGCAAAGTGTAAACTGAAAGGTTGTTGCAAAGTATAAACTGAAAAGTTGCAAAGTATAAATTGAAAAGTTGTTGCAAAGTATAAACTGAAAACTTTGTGCAAAGTATAAACTGGAAAGTTGTTGCAAACTATAAATTGAAAAGTTGTTGCAAAGTGTAGGCTTAGACTGAAGCACAACAAAAAATGTATAAAGTCAAGTTGTGTTGCATTGTTGTCGGTCGTGAATTAGCAAACGTCTGTGTTCACACTGATTGTGAATGTGAGTTTCATTGATTTGATCACCGTAGGTCTCTGAATTTCTGTCATATGGAAGTGGTGAAAACTGTGGGACTGATGTTATGTTGTTTACTATTGATGGAGGAAACTGTTTCCTCCATTCAATTTTTGTGGTGAGAAGTAGAAATAAATACCCCTTGCCATAATAGATTCACATCAACTGTGCATCTGCTGCCTAGGCCAGTCCTTACGACGCTCCTGATTGACTGTTGATAAGCCAATCACAGGGCTGGAAACTCTCAGTCTCGGGAGAGAGTTCACATAGGCGGGATGTATGT
>NC_087221.1:49656584-49706584 GCF_015104395.2 Macrobrachium nipponense
GCAACATCATTCCGTATCTTCTGTCATTCTCGAGGTATAGTCGCTGCTATGGCCACGTCAGTGTTCATGTTAATTGCTCATTAAAGCGCGTCGAATGATGGCCCAGGCACGAATGCCCATTCGAGAATTCTTTTCTCCTTTCGTCCGAATTGAAAGGAACTATTTTCTCGGATTACTTCCTCCAGGACTCTTAAAGAAGAGGGTTTTGCATATGATTTTCCGAGTTAGGAATAGGAATTTTTTTTTTCCTTCTCTCTCCTAAAGAAAATTTCTATTCATGTTCTTCCTCGAACTGTAATAGAATATTGCATTTCCATAATGAATCGTCATTCTTTATTCCTCGACGACACTTATTCGTTTTTTATGTGACAGAGGAAGTAGCGTCTTTCCCTTCTTTGATTCCTGATTTGAATTTTAATAAGAGAATCTTATGGTTTGGCATGATTCCTTGTGCGGATTATTCGAACTTATTTAATATCCTCTAAATGCAGGAGGCAGATCCCATATCCCCCTTCACCTACGATTTATTTTAAGTGCAGTTGTTAATTAAAATATCACATAACCTTCAATTTATTTCTGAGAAAGTTATCCTGATATATGCTGGCTTTTCTTTGTTAGGCTCTTGTACTGAGGAAACTAAGCTGTAATATTTTCAAGATAAACTTTGTAAGTGCGGGTGATGGACATCCATATACTTGTATGTCCTCGCCACATCAGTGAGAATCCCAAGATCGATCCCACGACGGAGTGATGTGCCTGCGATCGTTTCTTGTTTACCTAGGTAATAAATGACGCCACTTAGTCTGCCTGGTTTATGTACTATAGTAGATTCACATCAACCGTGCATTTGATGTCTTGGCCAGTCCCTTACGACGTTCCTGATTGGCTGTTGATAAGCCAATCACAGGGCTGGAAAATCTCAAGTCTCTCTCGAGAGTTCACAAAGGCAGGACGTATGTTCCACCTCTCCTGAGGGATACTTTTTCCAAACATAACCCTCAGGAGAGGTGGAACTTACATCCTACCCATGTGAGCTCTTTCGAGAGACTTACAGATTCCAGCTTTGTGATTGGCTTATCAACGGCCAATCAGGAGCGCCGTAAGGGAGTGGCCAAGCATCAAATGCACGGGTGATGTGAATCTACTATAGCTGTAGTGGTGAATGCCTCATATATATATATATATATATATATATATATATATATATATATATATATATATATATATATATAAGCGAATACCACAGGAAAATGATAGTCAGAAATCTAAGCGCTTTCGTCTTTACTAAGACATTGACAAGAATGAAATACAATTGGAGAGAAAGCTCTCAGCTACACAACAAGACCAAGAATACCAGATGGTTTATTGTCAAAATGGTAAAAATTTAAGAGATGATCCAGGACTATCGGATATCACACGGTCACAAACCTAAACATAGATTTAACCCTAACCGAAACTACAAAGTATCCGTACAGTCCATAACATGTAAAAACTGAATATATTAATTTTGCTGCTTATATTCATCTACAACTTTTTTCATTATGAAAACATCAAGTTTAAATAAACTAAGACTTAAATTTAGAACATTTCTATTATTTGAATTGATGAAACAAGATTCAATGATATTCCTTTTAAATGTGTCATTACATGGGATTAAGGCTCTTGCTTGACTCAGTTAATAGGATGATGTAAATCTCTCATATGTACGAATAATGCATTCGATATTCGCCCAGTTCTCACAGAACATTGGTGCTGTTTGAAACGTTGTGAAAGAGATTTACCAGTCTGTCCGTAATAGGCTATCACACTGTTTGCAAGGAATTTCATATATGCAGCCGGGAAGATCTTTAGGAGAATTTTTTATTACTAAACTCTTGACATTAATATTACTGAAAACAACATTTATGTTAAAAAGCTTTAAAATTCTAGGAATATCTAAAAACCTTTCATTATTGGGTAATTTTAGAATGTTATGCTTACTAAATTCAAGTTTGTCATTAGTTGAATAAAATGTTTTTCTAGCTCTTTTCCATGCCACATCTACAAAAGTCCTTGGGTATTCAAGTTTCAATGCAATATCATAAATAGTTTTAATCTCCGCGTCAATAAACTGCGTGCTACAGACACGTAAAGCCTTTAGGAACATCCCAGAAAAAAAGAGAATTTAACATTTTGTTGGTGATTGAAGTAGTAATGAACAAAAGAGGCAATGTTAGTTGATTTCTGAAAGACTGAAAAGGTGAAATTTCTATCATTTTTATGGACAGTTACACCAAGAAAATTCGAATTACAATTTCTTTCTTCCTGTACAGTAAAGTTTTTAGAAGGGACGAAATTATTGAGATTATTAAGGAATTCCTAGAGATTTTCGTGGACTGACCCAATACAGAAAATATCATCCACATACCTAAACCATATAACTTTTTGGGGGCAAAATTCTTGGTAAGAGTTTGGCTTAAAAAATTCCATGTAAATATTGCTAAGGACAGGAGATAAGGGATTACCCATAGCCATGCCAAGCTTTTGTAGAAAAAATTCCCCATTAAAACAAAATTTACTATCTTTGATACATAACCTTATGAGACTAATGAGGTTTGCTACAGTTAAGGGAATGTCATGAGGTTCTAATTCATCCTCCAAATATTCAACTAAATCATCTACAGGCACTTTTGTAAATAAAGAGACAACATCAAATCTCACCGTATTGTATTGAAATCGAAATTCAAATTTAAACTATTCAGTTTGTTTATAAAATCAACATTGTTTTTAACATTCGTGTTAGAAATGTTTCCTACCATAGGTGTAAGAATTTTTACAAGCCATTTAGATAAATTATACGTAACTGAGCCCACTGAACTAATGATTGGTCTGATAGGGTTATTGATTTTGTGTGTCTTGACTAATCCATACATATAAGGTAGGGAGGCGCATTTCGGTGTAAACTGTTTAATTAAATGGTCCAAGCCCTTCCGAATGGATTTAATTTGTTTATTAAAATGGGAGTTCACTATCTGTGTAAGATCAGACCTCAGTTTCGTATAAGTATCAGTATCATTTAGCAATGCCATTATTTTACTTAAATAGTCACTTTTATTCATTATTACCACTGCATTAGATTTATCTGCTTTTGTCACTTTAACTGTTTCGTCTTCTTTAATTTTCTTAAAAGCCTGGAGAAATCTCACGGGTATATTAGGGGGAGAAGGTTTACTCATAGCACCATACACAATACCTTTACAAATATTGATATCATCAGGCCAAAGATTATGATTAAATTTTTCCAGATAACAAAAGGATTTTGAAATGTCGTCACAGTCCAGGTTAGCGTTAGACACACCAAAGCTTAACCCATATCCCAAGGCAGCTCTCTGGTTTGTCTGATAAATTAATCATGAAGTCCACGTTGGCATGCTTAGTCCAGTCGCTTTCAGCAATAAGATTCTTCAGCTTGACTTGAACCTTCCTTTCAAGACGGTTGCAGCACACTCAGTTTTCCGTAGCAATAATCCAGCATCCGATTCTTCCAATCCACAGGAACAGTCTGATTAAAGCCATATACGGTCTGCTTCTAAGGGTACGAAACGCATCATCTACGTCCACTTTTGTGATGTGTTTCTGAAGTATGATGCGTTGAAACTTGTCGAAAGGTCGCTCTGCTAGACGAAGAATTCTCACTGGTAAAATCGACTTGGGCATCACTTGCTTGTTCATACACTTCCGTAGAAAGTTAAGTCGAAGTTTCAGTTTGTGAGCGATGATAAGAGCATTACAGAAGGATGTCACGAATAGAACAAGGCTCGGAAAATTAACAGAAAAGGCGTAGAAGTTATGGTTAAAAAATCACAGTAGATGCACGTGACTTCATTAATAAGCGAACACCACAGAAACTTGAATTTTGTAAGCATAACATTCTAAAATTACCTTATGATGAAAGGTTTTTAGAAATTCCTAGAATTTTAAAGCTTTTGGACTGTACGGATACTTTGCAGTTTAAGTTAGGGTTAAATCTATGTTTAGGTTTGTGATCGTGTGATATCCGATAATCCTGGATTATCTCTTTAATTTTTACCCTTTTGACAATAAACCATCTGGTATTCTTGATCTTGTTATGTACCTGAGAACTTTCTCTCCAATTGTATTTCATTCGTTTCTTGACAATGCCTTAGTAAAGACGAAAGCGCTTATTTAATGAAGTCATGTGCATCTACTGTGATTTTTTAAAGCATATATATATATATATATACATATATATATATACTATACATACCACATACATACATACATACATACATACATACATACCTACATACATACATACATACATACATACATACATATATATATATAAGATATGTATGTATGTATGTATGTATGTAGAGGGGGGGGGTGGCTGTGGTGTGTGCATGCACGATCACTATACTATATTACATATGATACTATGTAATGTACACGTGAACATATTAACCTTTTCGTGTTTGCAGGTACCCTTTTGCCTCTGGTATTCGATGAATCACTGATAAGATCGTTCAAGTCATTCGAACTTATCATGATACTGTACAATATATGTTGAATGTTTTGGCGGGCTGATGTAATATCGAAAATTAGAAAAATTGCTCGTTTCTAGTGAGTTCTATGAGTACCGAAGTCTCTCTCTCTCTCTCTCCTCTCTCTCTCTCTCTCTCTCTCTCTCTCTCTCTCTCAGATATATTATATATAAACACACACACACACACACATATATATATATATATATATTATATATATATATATATATAAATACATACGTATATTATATATATATATTTTGAACTCAACATCTAAGCCCGAGGTCAAATACCGGAGAACTGTGAAGCAGGAAAGAAGAAGAATAGAGTTAAAAGCACTTTGATAATATTGCTTCTCTCTCTCTCTCTCTCTCTCTCTCTCTCTCTCTCTCTCCACCATATAGGCAGTATCTTATCAGCTGAAGCATATGGTTAGACTGATTATGTTCTGTTATTTTTAAGGTTTTCACCCCTCTCTCTCTCTCTCTCTCTCTCTCTCTCTCTCTCTCTCTCTCTCTCTCTCTCTCTCTCTCTCATAAAGTATCTTAGCGGAATAATATGGTTATTTTGATTATATTTTAATAAATTATTTTTCAAATTCTCTCTCTCTCTCTCTCTCTCTCTCCTCTCTCTCTCTCTCTCTCTCTCTCTCTGGAAAGCCTCTCTCTCTCTCTCTCTCTCTCTCTCTCGCTCCCCCCCCCCCACCCCCCCCCCCCAACCCCCTGAGGTGTCTCTCAGCAACCAAGAGAGACGCAAAGTAGGCTCCTCGTACTCATTGCCCCTGGGAATCGACCCCCCCCCCCCCCTCCCCTTCTCCCAGCCCTCCTTTTATCATCACCCCACGAAAATGGGTTTTCAAGTATTACATGTTTTCGGCCTTATCGCTTATCGGCACTTTGTTTATCGCATCGCCCCCCCCCCCCTCCCCCTCCCCCTCCCCCTCCCCCTCCCCCTCCCACTTTTTTTTTCTATCTCGCTACATTAAGGGTTAGAATGATCGCGCCATTCCACTTCAGTGATGTAACGACGTCGGCTCCGCGGTTCTCGCTTTGAATTTGTCTTTTTGATTGTTTGTTTTTTGGATTTTCCTCTTGAATCATTTTTGTAAAATAAAAAAAAAGGTAAAAGTTAAAGCTAGCAGTTTCAGCCCTCCACGAGGCTATTATTACCTCTCGGCCGGACGGCAACCTCTTTTAGGCCGTTAACAATGATCGTAATTCGCCTCTTTGCACGTATAGTGGTTGCGTGCGATCTTGCTGTAAATATTTGCTCTCTGGTCTCGTTCGTTGTGACCCGTTGCTGACTTACGTTGGGGGGTTGGAGTAGAAGAAGTCATTAGGCTTCAAAGCCTGACTCTGGGAATGCTGAGAGGCATTCGGTCTGTTCCGCTGGAAGTCTAGTGGCGTGATCGGTATGGTCTTGGCCTGTCACCTCGGTGGCCGCGAGTTCGATTCTCGGTCATTCCATTGAGGTGCGAGAGATGTGTATTTCTAGTGATAGAAGTTCACTCTCGACGTGGTTCGGAAGTCACGTCAAGCCGTTGGTCCCGTTGCTGAATAACCACTGGTTCCATGCAACGCAAAAATACCAAACAAACTCAAACTAAATATAACCAAAGGTTGTCAGTCTCGAGTTGAAGCAATTGATAAACAGTGCCTCGTAAACTGAACATCATTCTTTCTATATTTGGTTAGGACCCGTAGCAATTCTTAATAGAACTGCCTTGCAATGAACTGGCTTCTCTTGCAGAGTTCAAAATGTTGCACTGCAAAGCACATCCTCTGAATATTATGGTATGTGGCACCCTCCCTCCATCACCCTCCCTCCATCACCCTCCCTCCATCACCCTCTGCGTCAGTAAACTGAAGCTGAAACTCATTTTGTTAAAGATTGACACTTGCTCTTCGTTCATAGCTCGTATTATTCTACTTAGCCATCAATGCACCTCACGCTGTTCACTGCAGGAATGATTACTGAAGGTTCTTTGCAGCGCCCCTTCGGCCCCCCTAGCTGCAACCCCTTCAGTCCTTTTTACTGTGCCTCCTTGTGCTGTCGATTTCCGTTTCAGCGCTGAATGACCTCATGGGTCCCAGTGCCTGGCCTTTGGTCTAAATTCGGTATTCTAGTCTGTACAGTTGTGTTATCATTCATAAATTAGATTGAATGCAGAAAAAGTTCCGCTTGTTGTTGTTGATGTCTCTGCAATGTGCAATAGCAAAGAAATGCCAGAGGGTAAACCAAAGACGACAAGGCGTGATCCGACTTCCAGCTTACTGTGTGGGGGGGGAGGGGGGCCGGGATTGGTCTCGTGCTAAAATCTACGGTCAAACAGAGCCCCGTTTCACCAACAAAAATTAAACTATTAGGAATAATAAAATTATTTGTTCACTACTGTTTAACATGCACATAATTTATTTATTTTTATTTTATTTTTTACATTTTCATTCTTATGAATCAATCAAATATCTTATCCTCAAATTCGTGTATCTTTACCTTAACGCGAAACAGCCTTTTCAGACCTTTTGAGGATCTTCTGTAAACCCTTCTCTTCTCTCTCTCGCCTCCACAACAGCAAAGTAGTGAGTCAAGTTGGAGGGTACGTTTTCATTTTGAAAAAATATGGACATTTATCTTCATGAAAGAGTGACTTTGCTCGAGGAATGATTTAGCAACGTGAACACACAATTAGTTTTAATTTGACAACCTTCTACATTTTTCCTTATTCGCGTCAAGTAGCAAAAAAAAAAAAAAAAAATACCACTTGAAAAAAATAGTTTGGTTCGTGATCTTTGAAGAGATCCCAGAATTTTGTCTTATTCTTTGAATAAATTCCACAATTTTGTGTCATGTTCTTTACAGAAATTCCAACATTCTGTGTCGCAGTCTTTAAAAAAATGCCAGCATTCTATGTCTTGTTCTTTAAAGAAATTCCAACATTTTGTATAGCATTCTTTAAAGAAATTCCAATACTCTGTCTACTTTTTTAAAGAAATTCCAACACTCTTATGCCTCGTTCTTTAAATAAATTCCAAAATTTTGTGTCACATTCTTTAAAGAAATTCCAACACTATGTCTTCTTCGTTAAAGAACTTCTAACAGTTTGTGTCGTAATCTTTAAAGAAATTCCAAATTTTTGTGTCAGTCTTTACGGAAGTTCCAACATGTTCTGTCTTCTTCTTTAAAGAAATCCCAACATTTTTTGTCTTTATCTTTAAAGAAATTCCAGTTTCAGTAGTTAATTGACCAGCGTGTGAAATCAAGGTATTTTTGTTCGCGTCTTGTAAACTGAGACAAATTTTCTCTTGGGTCCTTTTGAGAAACTTCCCAAGTATACGAAGAAGCCTCTTAAATAGGAACGTCAGCAACTTAATCCTCACATTGGGGAAAAAAAGTATAATTGCCATCTCTTGATTTACAGAATCTCCTTCCTATCTCATGTGTCTCACAGACTGGCAAAATTCCTCGGTGATACTGAATCCGCATTCAGCCTCCCTAATGGAAGATGATTATATTAATTACGCTGCGATATTTTATCACATTCCTGGCGTTATAGATCCTCTTCAAGTCACGGCTTCCCGGCGGTTTTTCTTGTCGTCAAAGGAGTTCCAAAGAAGATTCGAAAGTAAGTCAATTCCTCTGCTTACATTCTAACCGAATAGAGTTCCCTTCCTTAGAAGTCATTGGCATAATGAGGAAATGTCAGTAGGTTATCGTGAAAGTTTTAAAACGATGCCTTTGGAATGAAGCCGACATTCTTTCTCGATGCGACGGAGCTCCCAGAAGGCTCTCTCTCTCTCTCTAAGGTCTGTAAGGTAAGGTCTCTCTCTCTTTAAGGTCTGTAAGGTAAGGTCTCTCTCTCTCTCTCTCTCTCTCTCTCTCTCTCTCTCTCAGGTCTGTAAGGTAAGGTCTCTCTCTCTCTCTCTCTCTCTCTCTCTCTAAGGTCTGTAAGGTAAGGTCTCTCTCTCTCTCTTTAAGGTCTGTAAGGTAAGGTTCTCTCTCTCTCTCTTTAAGGTCTGTAAGGTAAGGTCTCTTCTCTCTCTCTCTCTCTCTCTTCTCTCTCTCTGCTCTCTCTCTCTCTCTCAGGTATGTAAGGTACGGTCTCTCTCTCGTCTCTCTCCTCCTCTCCTCTCTCTCTCTAAGGTCTGTAAGGTTTAGGTCTCTCTCTATCTCTCTCTTCCTCTCTCTCTCTCCTAATCTCTGTAAGTAAGGTAAGGTCTCTTAATCTCAACGGTCTACTCTAACTGGTCTGTAAGGTAAAGGTCTCTCCCACTCTCTACCCCACTCTCTAAGGTCTGTAAGGTAAGGGTCTCTCTCTCTCTCTCTCTCTCTCTCTCTCTTCTCTCTCTGATCCTTCTCTCTCTCTCTCTCTCTCTCTCTCCTAAGGTCTGTAAGGTAATCTCTCTCTTCTCTAAGGTCTGTAAGGTAAAGGTCTCTCTCTCTCTAAGGTCTGTAAGGTAAGGTTCTCTCTCTCTCCTCCTTCCCTTCTCTCTCCTCTACTCTCTCTTTAAGGGTCTGTAAGGTAAGGATCTCCTCTCTCTCTCTCTCTCTCTCCTCTCTCGTCCTCTCGTCTCTCTCCTAAGGTTCGGTTAAGGTAAGGTCTCTCTCTCTTCTCTCTAATCTTCTCTCTCTCTCTCTCTCTCTCTCTCGAAGGTCTGTAAGATGGTTAAAAGAATTTTTACACAACAGAAAACAGATAGTTATTGAAAACGATGAGAAATCGGATGAAGCTAAGGTAATTTCCGGTGTGCCACAAGGTACGGTGTTAGCTGCATTACTGTTGTTATTATGATTGCAGACATAGACAGTAATGTTAAGGACTCGGTAGTGAGTAGTTTCGCCGATGACACAAGAATAAGTAGAGAAATTACTTGTGATGAAGATAGGAACGCTCTACAAAGAGACCTTAACAAAGTATATGATTGGGCAGAGGTAAATAGGATGGTATTTAACTCTGATAAATTTGAATCAATAAATTATGGAGACAGAGAAGGAAAGCTATATGCTAAATAGGGCGGGGACCTAATAATGAGACAATCACAAATAAGGAAGCAGTTAAAGACCTTGGTGTGATGATGAATAGGAACATGTTTATGCAATGATCAAATAGCCATTCTGTTGGCAAAATGTAAAGCAAAAATGGGAATGTTGTTACGGCACTTCAAAACAAGAAAAGCTGAACACATGATATGCTTTATAAAACATATGTTCGTAGTCCACTTGAATATTGCAATATGATATGGTACCCACACTATCAAAAGGATATTGCACAAATAGAGAGTGTACAAAGGTCCTTTACAGCTAGAATAGAAGTAGTTAAGGACCTAGACTACTGGGAAAGACTACAATCCTTAAAATTATATAGTCTAGAAAGGAGAAGAGAACGCTACATGATAATTCAGGCATGGAAACAGATAGAAGGAATAACAGAAAATATCATGGAACTAAAAATATCAGAAAGAGCAAGCAGAGGTAGATTAATAGTGCCCAAAAACTATACCAGGAAAAATAAGGAAAGCACACAGAACATTAATCCACTACGCACCAGCATCGATAATGCAGCGTCTATTCAATGCGTTGCCAGCTCATCTGAGGAATATATCAGGAGTGAGCGTAGATGTGTTTAAGAATAAGCTCGACAAATATCTAAACTGCATCCCAGACCATCCAAGATTGGAAGATGCAAAATATACCGGAAGATGTACTAGCAACTCTCTGGTAGACATTAGAGGCGCCTCACACTGAGGGACCTGGGGCAACCCGAACGAACTGTAAGGTCTGTAAGGTAAGGTAAGGTCTCTCTCTCTCTCTCTCTCTCTCTCTCTCTCTCTCAGGTTTGAAGGTAAGGTCTCTCTCTCTCTCTCTCTCTCTCTCTCTCTCTCTCTCTCTCTCTCTCTCTCTAAGGTCTGTAAGGTAAAGTTGACTCATCTCTCTCTCGCTCTCTCTTCATCTCTCTCTCTAAGGTCTGGTAAGGTATTCTCTCTCTTCTCTCTCTCTCTCTCTCTCTCTCTCTCTCTCTCTCTCTCTCTCTCTCTCTCTCTAAGGTCTGTAAGGTAAAGTTGCTCTCTCTCTCTCTCTCTCTCTCTCTCTCTCTCTCTCTCTCTCTCTCTCTCTCTGGGAAGAAGAATCCTCTCTGATTGTAAACACGCTTTGTGTGAGCTCTCTATATAATGAGTTTTTGTGCAAGTTCTAGGGATACTACACCTTTCACCGTGTTATATAAGTTACAGTAAGACTCAGTGACCATTTTAGTACCAACAGTGTGTATATAGGATTTTTATACTACTCTGTAGTTACGATATAAAAACTCATTCTCCGTGGCATACCCACTCGGTCGGAGGCTGCGCCTCAGTTTAGCGTGCAATGTGTCAGTGTGCATGTGATGTCTATTGTGACGTGAAAAGGCTGCGGCTTCACTAATAATGGATTACTCCGGACCAGCCTCTGTTTCTGAGGTTGAAAATGATCTGCACCAGACTGATGATGAGGATGTAGATATGACTCATTGGCCACCACTCACACAATCTCTTCCTCATAAGCCCTCCAGTACTGTTGCTAATACCCCCATGAAGCGCCCAGTGGATTATGGGTCAGATACAAGCAGTGCTCCACAGTCTCCTGCTGCTAAAACATCCAAATGTCAAGAGATTTTCACTAGACAAAAGAGTGATGTCACTCTGCCTCAACCCCCTACACGACTTGCTTCCTCTGCTACCCCAGCTTTTGCTCCCGTGATGAATATGTTAGGTTGGTCTTCAAAGAAAATTTGAGCACTGACACTAAACTACGGTGGCTGACTGAAGTAAACAGAACCTTCAATCTTGATAAGGAGCTGGCAGAGGTGAAAATGTCTGCAATCACATCTAAATTTGTATATATTGCAAGGAGTTGTGAGGACATCATTGGCAGGGTGAAGGGTGGTGAATTTCTGTCTATAAGCCTGGATATTCAAGATTCAATAGACAGACCCCGTAAGTATTTAACATATCTCATTACTCGTTACCCTGTTGAAGCAGACCCTAACCTTGCTAAGGAACTGCTGGTGTATACAGTGCACGAAGATTTCTTCAAAATGGGAACCGTATTAATCGCATTGTCATCACATGGAGTCTACTAGAACCACCACCATTATGTTTATGAGTTTTCCTTCCTCCCTTGCCTCCCTCCTTGTGAATTACGCAGGATGAAGGATGATCAGCCCAACTGTTTCAACTGCTGGGGTACTGGCCATATCTCCCAATATTGCTCTGCCTCACCTAAGTGTGCCTGGTGTGCTGCAGCCCATTCCACACGCACCTGTCCATACCGTAAACCTGTTACTGATGCTTCCACCTCATTGTCAGAATCATCATCAACTCCAGAGACTGTGCATTGGAAATGCCCTCGTTGTGGTGAAGTAGGAGTTAATGTGTGGCATGGATGTTCCAGACGGTCGCGCGTTGCCACGCAGTCACTTCCACTGACACCACCACCACAACCAGTGTCAACCTCCTCGTTATGCCCTCCTGAATCAGCTGAAATTTCAAAACTTCGTAAGGCTGTTGCTGCCTTGGAATCGCACTGTACAGCACTAACGACACGCTTTGATGCTATTGATGTATGCTTCGATAGCTTGATCGCTCAGCAGGCTACCACTGCAAGTAACCTCGACACACTAGTCAAGGCACAACAAGTTCTCATAACCTCTGTTGCCTCACTTACTGAGAAGCTAGATACTGTTGCCTCTTGTCTTGAAAGGGTCAGTGGCCTCCTGCCAGCTCAGCCTCCTACACTTGGTGCACCATCTAACAGTGCTGCGTCTCCAGTACATGCTCGACCTGTCTCTCGCAGTGTTAAGGGTAAACTTCGCTAGACTCATGCAACTACATATCCTTTCATGGAATGCCCTTGGAATTAGACAATACTCCAGACTCACTGCACTCAGGACATATGTTTATTGCCATCACCCACAAGTAATATTTATTCAAGAAGCCTTCCCTGGTGGTGCTCGGCCAGATGATGAAGCTCCAACACTCTGGTTATGTTTCATATGTACATCATGTCAGGAATGGTCTTATTACTTACATCCACTCTTCTCTCCCTCATCAACTCCTTCGCTCATCAGCAGATATTAACCATTGACCTTCCAACTTTTTCAGGTTAAGATAGGTGATGGTCATATTTGATTATGCAATGTTTACTCTGCCTCTGGCCTAATTAACCTCTCGGCACTTCCTACACTTACAAACCTTGGCATGATCTACATGGGTGATTTCAATGCCAGACACCCAGATCTTGGTGATGTCTCTCCGATTCCCAACCGCATGGAGTTCCTCTGCTCAACTACATCCATCGTTACCATTTTTAACCCGTTGGGATGTAGGTGGTGCCACACACATCGGGGGGGCACTCTTGATCATATCCTTACATCTGGGCTCGTGGCATCACATGTCTCCTGTCATTCTGTTCCTTCGCTCTTTTCTGACCATGTTGCCTTATGCCTACAGTACACAATACAGACTCATCCAAGTGCCCTACCCCTTCATCGTACCCGGATTCACCATTCCACCCAAGTACTGCCCCAACATATGTTTCATACATCTCCTCTGTCCTACCTACCTTTGATAAACACTCTCCAGAACACCTGTATAATTCTTTGGTAAAAGCTACCCATGACTTCTATCAACTATATATTGTCAGACCTCACATTCAAAGTCATCTTGTTGCCCATGCCTGGACCTTGGATCAATGCATTATGCAAGCAGAAAGAGTTGCGGCTGATGCTGGCCTTGCCTTTCAGACACAACCGACACCTAATCATCTACTTCAATATCAGCAGGCGAGGGATGATTTAGTTGCTCTCCAGAAGTGTGTCTACACTGAGTCATGGTATAAATACACTGACCTAATTAACCACCAGACTAGCGTTGGGACCATGTGGCATCTCATCAAAAGAACTGTCAAGAAAAAAAACCAACATGTGACTTCATCACAGTCCACAAGCATATGCCCAGGATCTTATCACTACTTGGTCAACCCAGTCACGGTCCAGTAATCTCCCTGTACAAATCCACGAAGCACTTTCTTCCCAGAGCAATTTACGCAACCTTCGTCTGATGGCTGCATTGTTGGAATCAGACAAGGAGGACAAAGAGCTGATCACCGAGGATGAGCTGCGACGTGCTGTTATGGGGAAAAAAAATTCTGCTCCTGGGGATGATGCCTTACTTATCAAGTGCTTCGTCTCCTCCAGAAGGTTCCTGGAAATCCTCTTCTACAATGGTATAATCTTTGCTACCAACATGGATATGTAACTGCTGGCTGGACCATTAGCACAATTATTCCTTTCCCAAAGCCTGGAACTGATAAATATCGACCTATCTCCCTCACCTCATGTTTTAAACATAGAATATATTCAGCCGCTTTTGCCTGTACAGTACAGCGTAGGGATGCAGAGAGGGGCACTAGTGTTTCCATACAACATCATGATAACTTTCTGCAGAGCCGTCACAAGTACCGGCGACGTGGACTCATGGTGCGTAGGCATAATGTTGTAAGTGCCAGGATAAGGTTAGGATATCGTCCTGTGTGGCAGGTTGGACAGACACTAGATATACCACACTACACCTCATGTAAACTGTGTAACCATTGCTAACGCCAATAACCTTGAAACATCTAGCAGCCTTCATTGCCCCACTGTCAGGAATCTGTTACCTCAAGGACAAAATTTACTTCAAACCTGCCAATATTTACTCAAAGATGCCACCACCTACATAATTTTGACTCGTCTTCCTCACTTTGGTGGCTGCTAAACTGTCTGTTGCAGTTGTTGTGATAATAGAATACGATCTCATATATGTTATTTTGTAACTGATATACCGATGATTCAATGTTGTAATTTTTTTTTCTGTTGATTTCTGATGTAATGTATGTAACTGCTAATATGTAACTTTTTTGACGTCTTTGGGCGTAATAGATTTATTAAATAATCTCTCTCTCTCTCTCTCTCTCTCTCTCTCTCTCTCTCTCAGGTCTGTAAGGTAACGTCTCTCTCTCTCTCTCTCTCTCTCTCTCTCTCTCTCTCTCTCAAACCGGCTTCGAGACAGGATTAAAAAAAAAAAGTTGTCGTCAAATAACCACTTGTAAACAGACCGTATGCGTTTGGTGTGAGTGACAGACCAGCACACACACACACACAGAGAGAGAGAGAGAGAGAGAGAGAGAGAGAGAGAAGAGAGAGAGGAGAGAGACGAGAGAGAGAGAGAGAGAGAGAGAGAGAGAGAGAGAGAGAGAGAGAGAGAACACTTGTGGACCCTCATCTCCTCATTATTTATTCGTCACAAGCAAAATGTCTTACGCATAATGTTTTGAAAAATTTTTCCTCGTTTATTTTGAACGTTTCTCCGAATTTTTCAGTCTCTCGTTGTTAATGAACGTGACTCAGCGCTTTTTGAAGTCGCGCAGTTGAATATATGTATCTGATAGCAAGCGCAATTTGGAACGGAATTCCTAGGGTCGTGAGAATCTCCTTAATAATCATCATTATTATTAATAATATTATAGCAGTAATGATATTGACGGCGGTGACTTGGGTGAGGACATGAGCTGAAATTAATGACTTTAAGTTCTGAGAGTGCGGTATAGTGCCTATGGATGCAATTTTCGCGTGCTGAGTATAAACACATTTTCTCGTACCCAAGTTCTTTTACGTCGTCCGTTGTAACGCTATACTCTCCTGCCGCACTTGAAGTGCAATAATTAAACTGGGTACTTGAATGGAGAATCATTTTTTTTTTTTGTCTTACTCATTGTTGGGTCCTCTTGCTTGTTTTACTTTTCCTTATTACTACTCTTCAACGCCTCTCTCTCTCTCTCTCTCTCTCTCTCTCTCTCTCTCTCTCTCTCTCTCTCTCTCTCTCTCTAAGGTCTGTAATAGCCAATGTAAATATTGGAATAAAGCTTATTATTATTATTATTATTACTCTCTCTCTCTCTCTCTCTCTCTCTCACACAGATACGCCATTTGTCTTGTTATGTACACTAGCAAGGCACCTGACATTTGGGCAAGGTAGCTCTAATGGAGGAATTTCTATAAAAATTAGTAAAGGATGTAACTAATGGCCGAAAATCTTACGAATAACTTTTAGGAAACGTACTTTTGTTTGAGAGGAGAGAGAGAGAGAGAGAGAGAGAGAGCTTTATTTTCTGTGGTGGGACTTTTATGTTTTCAGTAAATGTCATGGCGTTTGTTTATGGGCGTGGACAAGTAACTTCATTTTGAAAGTTGTACTTTTTGAAGCATGCCTGCAGCAGACCTTAAGATTGTGGCGTGACCGATAATGGGGCATTATATAGAGCGAGAAGGTAGCAAGAATCAGCTTGTCTCCATGCTTTATGTAGGATTCCTTTTGCAAATTATGCAAAAAAAAAAAAAAAAAAAAAAAAAAAAAAAAAAAAAAAAAAAAAAAAAAAAAAAAAAAAATTCGTGAGTTCTACACAGCGACGCAAAGGGTATTTATGCACCAGCGAAGACACAGGAAGTGTTATCTCTTGATAAACTCCCTTTCAGAACCCAGACCAGAAGCCCAACTCGCTCGGGTTCTCTTCTCGTATCTGATTTCAAAACTGACTTGAATTGCTGCTGTCCTGTTTCTTTTAAAGGACTTGAAAATGCTTCGCGAATGTCAGCTGCTGGATCCAAACCAGCTTCGGAAAAAGTGATCAAGGTTCCTGTCAACGCTGTTGAGCAGTTTTTGCTCTCGACCACAAGCACTTGCCTTAACGAACCGTACAAGGTATGTGTTGAATGTCAAGTGGCAGTTTACGAAGTTGACATATTGTAAAGTAGGCGTTTTCCACATCTCTGCACCGGTTTGCATCTGCTGGTTATGGTACATAGCACGTCATTAGCAACAGATTACTGATGCAGAACAGATCTCGCCCATTTTCATGAATCGGTATCTAGTATAGATCGAGGACGCGTCCTCGTAGGATCGCTCCAAGCGTCTTCTTTAGTCAAAGCAGGTGATGTTGTCAATTTTATTCGTTTTTTTTTCAAAGCAACTTTACGAGACTCCTTGTTGCAAAACCTTTTTATTGCATTTAAAGGCCGATACCATGGGGGAGTTATACTCAGTTAATTAGCCCATGATGCGTCAAGAGACCAAGGGGAGGTACTCAATTGAATAGAGATATTACACGGAAATTAAGGAAGACACGTCGGTAGAGAAAGAGAAGCTTTATTCACTGAAAAAGAAGCCATTTAAAAGGAGGAACTACTGAGCTGAGAGAGAGAGAGAGAGAGAGAGAGAGAGAGAGAGAGAGAGAGAGAGAATCATGTACATTTAAGACAAGTAAGGGTGGGCGATTCCAGCGAAATGAAAAGAAGGGTGAAAGACTCCATGAAAAGATAAAGATAGGAGGAGAGAAAGAACCAAAAACTGGACCTACTCAAGGAAGCTGTAGATCTTCGCTATAGTATTTTCGCACCACCCGTGCATCTGATGTTTGATCCCGTCCCTTACGACGCTCCTGATTGGCTGTTGGTAAGCCAATCACAGGGCTGGAAACTCTCAGTCTCTCTCTCTGGAGAGTTCACATAGGTAGGATGTATGTTCCACCTCTCCTGAGGGATACCTTTGAAGGACGTATCCTTCAGGAGAGGTGGATCATACGTCCTGCCTATGTGAACTCTCTCGAAAGAGACTGAGTGTTTCCAGCCCTGTGATCGGCTTATAAACAGCCAATCAGGAGCGTCGTGAGGGACTGGCCTAGACATCAGATGCACAGTTGATGTGAATCTGCTCTAGTAATTCTCATAGAGTAAATGGCCGTGCTGTCTGCAATAATTAGATGTCTTTAAAAATAATAACCTTCCATTTTCTTTCATATGCTCATACGAACACCATAAAAACCTAGAACCATTCACCTTTGTCTTGCATACACACACACACACCTTCCATTATTATTATTATTATTATTTTTATTTTTTCGTGTGTCTCTTTCAGTGTCTTTCCCCTTGAACTTTCGCTTTGCTTCAGTTTTTAACCATTTTGTAAGAAGCGATATATATATATATATATATATATAGATAATATATCTATATATATATATTAATATATATGTGTGTGTGTGTGTGTGTGTGTGTGTGTATGTATATATATATATATATAGTATATATATCTATATATATGTATATATATATATATATATTATATATATATATATATATACACTTTTTTTTTTTTCGGGCAAACCCACCCTGCGGGAACTGAGAAGTGTGTCGGCTGTCTGGTTGAACTTATTTGTAACAGAGACGTTAATATGCGAAACCGAGCTTGTCTGCGGGAAACTCTCTCGTTGTAGTATTTGCTTCTTGGATTTGCGTGTTTACTTCTCCTGTCCCTTTGCGTCACAGAAATGGTTAGAAAGTCTCTATCGTCGCCATTATTGTCACACTCGTCATCGTATTTTTAACATCCCTCCCGTAGGGGGTTAGTGCCGTCAGTGCACTGCATCCCTTCCGCCCCCCCCCTCCCCCCACCCCCGTTGCAACCCCTTTCGTTCGTTTTACTGTACCCCCGTTTATATTCTCTTTCTTCCATCTGACTTTCCACAATTGATTCGTGGTGCAACTGCTTTGAGGTTTTCCTCCTGTTATACACCTTTCAAACCTTTCACTGTCAGTTTCCGTTTCACCGCTGAATGACCTCGTAGGTCCCAGTGCTTGGCCTTTGGCCTAAATCATATATTCAATTCAATTCATCGCTTCAACATCAGTAATAGTAGTATTCATCTCCTATACAATTATTGTAATTATTGAAAGCTATGTATTACTACTGTGCCTGTTTTAGATGGCTTTGAAAAAGAAAGTATCGAATTCCACATTTAGTGACCAAATCACCTTCCCTCCAGAACCCTCAAACATTTGCGGAGAGAGAGAGAGAGAGAGAGAGAGAGAGAGAGAGAGAGAGAGAGAGAGAGAGAGAGAGAGAGAGAAAGAAAATTGTAGAGCCTAAGGCCCTTACATAAGCACCTGGAATTCATGCACCTGCCTCCCGGCTGTTGCTTTACCTGTTTGTACATATATTTAAAGCCCCTCTCTCTCTCTCTCTCTCTCTCTCTCTCTCTCTCTCTCTCTCTCTCTCTCTCTCTCTCTCTCTCACACACACAGACACCTTTTATTTGCTCGTGACTGTAACCCTGTATTTTCTTATTCCCTTTTGCCTGATTTTACTTTATGGCCAGTCTCTCTCTCTCTCTCTCTCTCTCTCTCTCTCTCTCTCTCTCTCTCTCTCTCTCAACCTGATCAGAAAATGTTCTGCATGCAACATTCCGACGCATCCGCAATGTGCTGAAGTAATGCAAGATATGAAAAAAAATACCAGAATATTTTGCTCAACATGTCTGTCATGTATAGACAATGTTATTAAATCAAGACTGAATGTACAAATAGTTGAGGATGAAGAGGAAGAAGAAGAAGAGGAAAACGGAAGAGAAGTAAACAAAACTGAAATGACAGAAAAAAATAAGGAAAACAAAGAACAAGATAAAAGTATGGATGCAGAGATACTCATTGATACTACATATGAGGCAATCAAGCAGCATACATACGAAGAAATAAACTACGACATGACAACACAAAAGAAAATTCCGAAGAGGCTCTACCCAGATATGCACAATGATGGGAAAGAGGAAAAAATGGACAAGAAAGACAAAGTCTGCAACCTTTTGAAAAGAGGGAATTGCAGATTCGGAGAAAGATGTTACTACAAACATCCTAAGGTATGTCACAACTATGAAATATATGGTAAATGGGCATACCTAGACGGCTGTGAGGATGATTGCAGAGATCTACATCCAAAAATATGCAAAAACCTAAAAGAAGGAAAAGGATGTAAGTTCAACAAAAAATGTAAATATATGCACCCTGTAGCCATGAATCAAAATCAAATAAATAATCAATCAAATAATAAAATCCAAAATAAGAAAGAAACAAATAAAGAGAGGAACAAAGAATATCAGGTGAAAGAAAAAAGCAAGCCATCAACGCGATATGGAGTGTCAGCAAAATATTTCCAAGCAAGAGGATATTGCAGATACGGAGAAAATTGCAGATTTAGACAAAATGAATAATTATGATGAAGGAAGATCAAATATTATGGAAAAGTTGGATTTTTTAATGTCAGAATTTCTGGAAATGAAGAAAAGAACAACATACTAGAACAGGAAAGAGACATGGGAAAATCCTTATTATTACCCATATTAAATGAAGGAGAACACACGCAAACCATCATAGTGATGAATGCGCAGGGTTTAGTTACGAGTAACTCAAAAAGAAAAATAGAGTACTTAGAAGAACTAACCCAAATTGAAAAGAAAATAGATATAATGAACATAAGTGAAACCTGGTATTCCCAAGAGACTGGGAATGACGATCAAATAAAAGGATTCCGAACTTATAGATCAGATAGAAAAAATAGGAATCAAGGGGGAACCGCAATATATGGGAAAGACAAAAAACAAGGAAAAATATATGAGAAATATAGTAACTCAGAATGTGAACTAATAGCGGTAGAATTTGAATCTGTAAAATTAATGAACATAGTAATATATAGACACCCTAATACTAAAGAGTTTGACTTAATAATAGAAAAATTGGATGATATATGTAGAAATCACAAGGACTGGACTATTCTCCTATCTGGAGACTTTAACTTTCCTTTTGTAGACTGGAAAGAACGAATAGGAGATTGTGGTTGTATTTATACATATAAAAAAGAGAGTAATAGTAGTGCGAAAGATAAGAGGCAATTCGAAAAGCTATTAGATATGCTACTAGAATACAACATTCAACAAATAAATCACCTGCCAACAAGAAAGGAAAATAATTTAGACCTAGTATTTGTGAACGAGGTGAATTCTGTTAAAGAAATAATAGTTTATAATGTGAGTATTTCAGACCCTAATGCCATAGAATTCACAGTTCATTCCAAAGCAAGTGAAAACAGAGATAAGCAAGAAATGAAAAAGTGGGAAGGATATGGAAAATACAACTTCTACAGCAAAAATATAAAATGGTCAGAAATAAGTGAAAAATTAAACAAAGATTGGGATAACATTTTCGTAAGTGATGGCATAAGGGTAAATACGGAGATATTATATAAAATATTAGAGAAAATAGTGGATAAATATATACCGAAGAAGAAAAGTAAATATCAAGTCATGCATACCAAGAGACAGTAGGATCTTGTTCCAGAAAATCGGAAAGTGGAAAAAAGATTTTGCAAAAGAAAAAAATGCATGGAAAGTGATCGAACTTAAAAGTAAGATAGAAAATGCAGAACAAAAGATTATGCAATCAAAAGAAAATGAAAAACGGGACTTGGAAGAAAAAACCCTAGTAAATATGAAGCAAAACCCCAAACTATTATACTCGTACGCGAAAAAGATGAATAAAAGAAGAATAGAAATAGGCCCTCTAAGAATTGAAGGAAGATTAACGAATGAAAAAAAGGAAATATGCAACATATTGGCAGAACGATATAAGAGAGAATTCACCCCTATAATTAATAATGAAGATAATGATATAGAAGTAAGGGACGAAAATAGTGAATATTTCGCTGACATAGATATTAATGAAGCTGATATTGTGCAGGCTGTTAATGAAATTAAAAATGGAGCTGCTTCAGGGCCTGATGGTGTCCCTGCTATTTTGCTAAAGAAAGTAGTTCATTCTATCGCAAAGCCACTTGATATTATTAGGACAAAGTGTAGATAAAGGCAAGATTTATGATGAGCACAAATTAGCATATATTACCCTTACATTCAAAAGTGGATCAAGACTAGAGGCAAGTAATTATAGGCCTGTGAGTCTAACATCACATATTATGAAAGTGTATGAAAGGGTAATGAAGAAAAATATGAAACATTTAATAAAAAACAATTTGTTTAATATAGGACAACATGGTTTTGTACCCGGAAAAAGTACACAAACCCAACTGTTAGTCCACCGTGAGAACATATACAAAAATATGAAAAGCGGAAATGAAACAGATGTGGTTTATCTAGACTTTGCAAAAGCTTTTGACAAGGTAGACCATAATATATTAGCGAAGAAAATTAGAAAACATAATATAGTGGATAAAGTAGGAAGATGGTTAAAAGAATTTTTACACAACAGAAAACAGATAGTTATTGCAAACGATGAGAAATCGGATGAAGCTAAGGTAATATCCGGTGTGCCACAAGGTACGATGTTAGCTGCATTACTATTTGTTATTATGATTGCAGACATAGACAGTAATGTTAAGGACTCGATAGTGAGTAGTTTCGCCGATGACACAAGAATAAGTAGAGAAATTACTTGTGATGAAGATAGGAATGTGCTACAAAGAGACCTTAACAAAGTATATGATTGGGCAGAGGTAAATAGGATGGTATTTAACTCTGATAAATTTGAATCAATAAATTATGGAGACAGAGAAGGAAAGCTATATGCATATAAGGGACCTAATAATGAGACAATCACAAATAAGGAAGCAGTTAAAGATGATGAATAGGAACATGTTATGCAATGATCAAATAGCAATTCTATTGGCAAAATGTAAAGCAAAAAATGGGAATGTTGTTACGGCACTTCAAAACAAGAAAAGCTGAACACATGATTATGCTTTACAAAACATATGTTCGTAGTCCACTTGAATCTTGTAATATGATATGGTACCCACACTATCAAAAGGATATTGCACAAATAGAGAGTGTACAAAGGTCCTTTACAGCTAGAATAGAAGAAGTTAAGGACCTTGACTACTGGGAAAGACTACAATCCTTAAAATTATATAGTCTAGAAAGGAGAAGAGAACGCTACATGATAATTCAGGCATGGAAACAGATAGAAGGAATAGCTAAAAATATCAGAAAGAGCAAGCAGAGGTAGATTAATAGTGCCCAAACTATACCAGGAAAAATAAGGAAAGCACACAGAACATTAATCCACTACGCACCAGCATCGATAATGCAGCGTCTATTCAATGCGTTGTCAGCTCATCTGAAGAATATATCAGGAGTGATCGTAGATGTGTTTAATAATAAGCTCGACAAATATCTAAGCTGCATCCCAGACCATCCAAGATTGGAAGATGAAAAATATAGGAAGATGTACACGCAACTCTCTGGTAGACATTAGAGGTGCCTCACACTGAGGGACCTGGGGCAACCCGAACAAGATGTAAGGTCTGTAAGGAAAGGTAAGGTCTCTCTCTCTCTCTACCTCACACCTTTTATTTGCTTGTGACTGTAACCCTGTATTTTCTTATTCCCTTTTGCCTGATTTTACCTTATGGTCAGTCTCTCTCTCTCTCTCTCTCTCTCTCTCTCTCTCTCTCTCTCTCTCTCTCTCTCTCTCTCCTTTTATATATTTGCTTGTGACTGTAACCCTGTATTTTCTTATTCCCTTTTGCCTGATTTTACCTTATGGCCAGTCTCTCTCTCTCTCTCTCTCTCTCTCTCTCTCTCTCTCTCTCTCTCTCTCTCCTCTCCTTTTATATATTTGCTTGTGACTGTAACCCTGTATTTTCTTATTCCCTTTTGCCTGATTTTACTTTATGGCCAATCTCTCTCTCCTCTCATCTCTCTCTCTCTCTCTCTCTCTCTCTCCCTCTCTCTATTTGCTTGTGACTGTAACCCTGTATTTTCTTATTCCCTTTTGCCTGATTTTACTTTATGGCCAGTCTCTCTCTCTCTCTCTCTCTCTCTCTCTCTCTCTCTCTCTCTCTCTCTCTCTCTCTCTCTCTCTCTCCTTGTTTGCTCTGCGTGACGGTGTACATACATAACAGTTATTGAATAATGACAGTAATGCCCTAAAACGTAGAAAAAAAAAAACGTCCATTTTCGCTCAGTTCTCACGAAAGACAACTGGAGTTGAAAATTATACATCAGGCAGCTTTCTGGATACCTGATCAGCATTATGCCCTCATCCAGGAATATAAAAGTAACTGTGGACACTGATTGTGTCCAAGTAAAGAATGGATAGTTTCGAAGACTGATTAAATAAAGAAATAATAATAATAATAATAATAAATAATAATAATAATAATATAATAATAATAATAATAATACACAATAATGATGAGACAGGATACATTCCTGGGAATAATGGAAGGAGGGGATATAAAACACCAAGAGATGAAGGACACGATCAGGAAAGAATATGTGCAGAGACTCAAGGCGATACTCAAGTCAAAACTCAACGCCGGAAATATGATAAAAGCCATAAACACATGGGCAGTGCCAGTAATTAGATACACCGCAGGAATAGTCGAATGGACGAAGGCAGAACTCCGCACCATAGATCAGAAAACCAGGAAACATATGACAATACACAAAGCACTACACCCAAGAGCAAATACGGACAGACTATACATAACACGAAAGGAAGGAGGGAGAGGACTACTAAGTATAGAGGACTGCGTCAACATCGAAAACAGAGCACTGGGGCAATATCTGAAAACCAGTGAAGACGAGTGGCTCAAGAGTGCATGGGAAGAAGGACTAATAAAAGTAGACGAAGACCCAGAAATATACAGAGACAGGAGAATGACAGACAGAACAGAGGACTGGCACAACAAACCAATGCACGGACAATACATGAGACAGACTAAAGAATTAGCCAGCGATGACACATGGCAATGGCTACAGAGGGGAGAGCTCAAGAAGGAAACTGAAGGAATGATAACAGCGGCACAAGATCAGGCCCTAAGAACCAGATATATCCAAAGAAAGATAGACGGAAATAACATCTCTCCCATATGTAGGAAGTGCAATACGAAAAATGAAACCATAAACCACATAGCAAGCGAATGTTCGGCACTTGCACAGAACCAGTACAAAAATAGGCATGATTCAGTGGCAAAAGCCCTCTACTGGAGCCTGTGCAAGAAACAACAGCTACCTTGCAGTAATAAGTGGTACGAGCACCAACCTGAGGGAGTGATTGAAAACGATCAGGCAAAGATCCTCTGGGACTATGGTATCAGAACGGATAGGGTGATACGTGCAAACAGACCAGACGTGACGTTGATTGACAAAGTCAAGAACAAAGTATCACTCATTGATGTCGCAATACCATGGGACACCAGAGTTGAAGAGAGAGGGAAAAAAGGGATGGGAGTATCAAGATCTGAAAATAGAAATAAGAAGGATATGGGATATGCCGGTGGAAATCGTACCCATAATCATAGGAGCACTAGGCACGATCCCAAGATCCCTGAAAAGGAATCTAGAAAAACTAGAGGCTGAAGTAGCTCCAGGACTTATGCAGAAGAGTGTGATCCTGGAAACGGCACACATAGTAAGAAAAGTGATGGACTCCTAAGGAGGCAGGATGCAACCCGGAACCCCACACTATAAATACCACCCAGTCGAATTGGAGGACTGTGATAGAGCAAAAAAAAAAAAAGATTGACTAATTGAATAATTAAAGGTAATAATGATAATGATATAATAATAATAAATAATATAATAATAATAATAATAATACGTGCAATAGACCAGACGTGACGTTGATTGACAAAGTCAAGAACAAAGTATCACTCATTGATGTCGCAATACCATGGGACACCAGAGTTGAAGAGAAAGAGAGGGAAAAAATGGATAAGTATCAAGATCTGAAAATAGAAATAAGAAGAATATAGGATATGCCAGTGGAAATCGTACCCATATTCATAGGAGAACTAGGCACGATCCCAAGATCCCTGAAAAAGAATCTTGAAAAACTAGAGGCTGAAGTAGCTCCAGGACTCATGCAGAAGAGTGTGATCCTAGAAACGGCGCACATAGTAAGAAAGTGATGGACTCCTAAGGAGGCAGGATGCAACCCGGAACCCCACACTATAAATACCACCCAGTCGAATTGGAGGACTGTGGTAGAGCAAAAAAAATAAAAAAAAATAAATAAATAAATAAATAATAATAGTAATTATTATTATTATTATTATTATTATTATTATTGAACTAAGGAACCTCCGTAACGAGGCTATAATATTGACAATCAAAAGCCACAGTAGTGTTAAAATATATTATTGTACAATGGTAAAAAATACAAGGAGAGACTTTCGGATACTGCTCCGTATCCCTCTTCAGTCCTACTGACGGTCAAACAATGGAGGGAGCGTTACAACAGTGAAAAAAAAAAAAATATATATATATATATAACAACTGGTTCAAGGCGGATGGATCTAAGTGTTGGTCAGGTAATCCCCGTTCGGTTGTTTCTGTTGGCGAGACGGCTGGAACGGCGAAGTGGTCGTTCAGGTGATACCAGCTGAGCAGACACTCCATTGGTGCCATGACTTGAAGCTGGAGTTTCTGCTCAGCTGGTATCAGCTGAACGACCACTTCGCCGTTCCAGCCGTCTCGCCAACAGAAACAACCGAACGGGGATTACCTGACAACACTTAGATCCATCCGCCTTGAACCAGTTGTTATATATATATATTTTTTTTTTCCACTGTTGTAACGCTCCCTCCATTGTTTGACCGTCAGTAGGACTGAAGAGGGATACGGAGCAGTATCCGAAAGTCTCTCCTTGTATTTTTTACCATTGTACAATAATATATTTTAACACTACTGTGGCTTTTGATTGTCATTATTATTATTATTATTATTATTATTATTATTATTATTATTATTATTATTATTATGTGGATGTAGATGTTAGTCCTTTTAGACAGATTACATTAGAGAAGACTAAAATGTGCCCAGTTTAACTTTATTTAATTTTTAATACTAGATTTCCTTAAAATTTATTCAGAAATTAAAAAATTAATGAATAAAAAAAAACGTTGGTTGCACTGCACTCTTCAGCGCACTCTTATTTTAATAATAATAATAATAATAATAATAATAACCTAATAATAATAATAATAATGAGAAGTATTATAAGCAACCTAAGTCTCAACATTAAATTTTCTCGTTCAACTCAATCTGAATTGCGCTCAAGAGGAATTGAAAATGAAGGTTGGACTGAGGAAAGAGGAAAACGTGTAGAGAAATTCTCCTCTCGGGATCCATCTTCCGCGTCACATTTCTTTCGGCACTTCCTGCTGATTGCTGAGTGGGAAAAGGTCCTGCTATGTCGGGGGGCCGACGTGGTGAAATCACTAATCATATTGGAGAATGATGGCTCTGCAATTTTAGACATTGGTCTTATTTACAGAGCCTCTCTCTCTCTCTCTCTCTCTCTCTCTCTCTCTCTCTCTCTCTCTCTCTCTCTCTCTCTCTCTCACACACACCTTTTACTTGCTTGTGATTATAACCTGTATTTTCTTATTCTCTTTGGCCTGGTTTTACTTTATGGCCACTCTCTCTCTCTCTCTCTCTCTCTCTCTCTCTCTCTCTCTCTCTCTCTCTCTCTCTCTCTCTCTCAGCATTGTTTTTCATTATTAGTTTTTCTTGACTCACATTGTTGTGTGTGTATGTATATTTGCCTCTTTCGAAAATCATAACTTTCTTGACTTATTGTAAAAGAAAAAAAAATATTTGCGCATTCTGAAAACTCTGTATGATTATGATAGTAATAACAGTTTTTTTTTTTGTTTTTTTTTTTTTTTTTTTTTATTTACAAGTCATCTACAAGACAATGTATATGATGTCATTGTCGTGTGTGCAGGTGGTTTTATGGTGAATTTTGGACGACTTCTAATTTGTCTCATAAATGGAAAAGTGAAATGGGACCCTTCAGTGTAATTTTTTTTCCTAAAGAGGAGCTGCCCTTGAGATAATCAGCTTTTTTATTTTTTTATTTTTTAGTGCCCTTCTTCATTTTGCTTTTAAATTAACATAACCAAGGACATTTTTAAAGTAAATCTAACGCATCGTGTCTGTACAGTGTAGAAATTCATAGACCACGTTCGGGTAAAATCTATTTGAACTACGTAGTTCTCTAAATCTCCATCCTGTTGAGCTGGCTGGCGTCAGCTCTTGCTTTTTATGACTGGCCCCTACGGAAAAGGGCGCATTGGCCCCCATGTAAAGGGGCGCATGGGCTTCTATGTAAAAGGGCGCATTAGCCCCCATTTAAAAGGGGGCATTGGCCCCTTTGTAAAAGGGCGCGTTTCTCTCGATTCTGTAGCGTCTACCAGCTGTGACTGATCAGATCTGACTATCAGACTTGCCTGTGAAGAATCGGTATGGAAATGTCTCCTCGTCCTTCTGACGGAGGGGCCTTTCAAGTCTCCACGACGTTGTGCTGCTTAAGGAATGATCCATTGATTGGGGGGCTGGTCACAAACCAGTCTAGCTGAGTCACGATATTATCCTCCAAATGGATTCTTAAGTGGGTGGGGATCTAAGAGTCCCCCCCCCCCTTTTTTTTTTTTTTTTTTTTTTTTTTTTTTTTTTTTTTTTTTTTTTTTTTTGTTTTTTTTTTTTTTTTTTTTTTTTTTTTTTTTTTTTTTTTTTTTTTTTTTTTTTTTACTGAGTGACCAGTGCGAACAACTTGAGATGAGATTTCATAACACAAAGGATTGCAGTTCTGTAAGAATCATTTAAAAGAGAGAGAGAGAGAGAGAGAGAGAGAGTGTTGACGATTATGTCGAGTCATCATTACCTTGATAATCGTAATCATTATCATTTGTAAAAGATACAAGGATGATTTTGGAGTACGAGATAAGCAGCACCATGAAGGGGATTCTTCAGCCCCTGCAGCCGCAGTTGAACCAGTTCCAAGAAGGAAAAATAAACTAAGTATAAATGTAAAAAAATATGTCGTTTTGAAGGGTAAAATGGAGGAACAGCGGCTGTAAAAGGAATTTTTTAAAAAGCTGGATGAGAGAGACTTCCTCAGTTGAGTGAATCATCTTTGCAAAACCCGAGAGGTGGAAGCCCCAACGAAGGAGGAAAATATTCTCCTTTCAAATGAATGCAGGATCAGGATTGAACATCTATGGATTGGGGAAAAAGAGCTTTTAATAGTCGGATGACATGAATATCAGGTAAAGGGGTCGACGTACCCCTGTGTGCATAATATAGCTGCGGTGATGCTGACGTGAGCGTTGTACAAAAACGGGAGAGGAAGTGTATCATTGATTCGGTGCTGTGTTTATTTGTTTTCAGAAGCATGATCTAACAGTATAAGCTTTGTGTTTAGTAGCTGATATAAAGTTGCAGGCGAGAAAACACACGTAAAATATAGCCAAACGCGAGAGAAATGGCGTTGTTCGGACGAGCCATACGTATATAGTAGATCTCGCAACGTACAACAATCCTCAAAACGCAAAGTAACTTTTTGTCCATCACGCTTTTGAAGAAGACTGCATCCACAGCCTTAACGCTGCCAGGAAGTCTGCTCTACAGTTCTGCAGTACACGGAATAAAAAGACCTCGGTGATCGAGAGGTGCAACTGCGTGTCACCTCAGCAGAATGTCGACACTGGCACTGGAGAACGGGAAGAACGCGCTGATTCCAGAATATGGAAGCTGCCTTAAGATGATCCTCAAGCATTTTCGTGTAAAAAGACAAAAGAGTCCTGAGACCTTGACCATAAGAATAGAGGAACAAAAGCCCATGTTTTGAAACTGGTCTGAACCATGTATTTTACGTTGGTTTGGAAGTCAAAAGAACAAAGCGTAGTTCTTTAACAGGGCAGTACACAAGATACGGTCTTTATTGCTCGCGGGGCTGGACAAAAAGCTGATAGTCAAGAACGTCCAGTGCTGTTGAATATTCCAAAACCCTAAGGTTAGCAACCAGTTTGTTGCGAGCGTGTATTGTCAAGGTCTGCTACCATGTTGCTCGCGGAGAATAAGACCAGGAAAAGGTTCAAGAACTCTGCCAAGTGGAACGCCAGTCATGGTTTTAGATAGATATACACGTAGCCCCACTAAAACCACCATGTTCAACTCCTATCAGAGGCTGGTCACTTAAAAAGTAAAAAACTATCAGAGGCTGGTCACTTTAAAAAAATAAAAAGTGGAATTGGATACGTAGCCCCCAGCTCCTAATATACGCAGTGAAACGGTCCATTATTGCGTCAGGTCACCTGGTAGCCGGCGCCACTACCAAACATCCTTTTTAGTCAGTCATCTAAGTCTACTTCTCTTTCTTACACGTTAATGAGGATTGAGGAAACAATGTAGTACATGTTGATGAGAATTGAGGAGACACTAGTACTTGTTAATGATGATTGAGGAGACACTGTAGCACTTATTGATGAGGATTGAGGAGACACTGTAGCACTTGTTAATGAGGATTGAGGAGACACTGTAGAACTTAGTTGATGAGGATTGAGACACCGCAGCACTTGTTAGTGAGGATTGAGGAAACACTGTAGCACTTATTGATGAGGATTGAGGACATCGCTTACAGGAATTATTGATGATTGCTAATTTTCCACAGAATGTGGATCAGTCTTGTGGATGTGGATATATAATATATATATATATATATATAGTATATATATATATATATATATAGCCTATATATCAATCCAACCATCTTATATAGATAATTAGACTGAATATCGGAATCGAGCGAATATATGAATATGTTCAGATTATAGACAGTGACAAAAATGGTAAAATAAAAAAGTGAATAATGAAAGCTCCCAAGAAAGAGGTGTTGGCCAAGAGAAGAGAGAGAGAGAGAGAGAGAGAGAGAGAGAGAGAGAAAGTTCCGAGCATCAAATAAGGTGTCCCTGTTTAAGTTAAGCTGGCCCGGTCGTAGCGTTTATTGATTGGGTTCTTCTTTGTATTCTGCATCATTTTTTTAAACTCGTCAATTCCAGAAATTTGACATATAATTGTTGTACCTTAAATTATTTTTATTTATCAAAATTAAAAATCAACCAGGTAGGATTTTTCCTTTTAGAAGAATTTTTAGTTATCAAGCTTTGCTTTGAGAATGTGTAAGTTTGATTCACGCAAAAAGAAATATTCATATGTATACCTGAGCATTCAACATGATGCATAAAATATTACACGAAGTGAAAGGCAGTGTCGCAAAGCGCTGAGCGCCTCAGTGGCGTGGTCGATATGGTCTTGGCCTGCCACTTCGGTGCCCGCGAGTTCGATTCTCGGCCATTCCATTGAGGGGTCAGAGATGTGCATTTCTGGTGAAAGAAGTTCACTCTCGACGTGGTTCGGGAGTCACGTCAAGCCGTTGGTCCCGTTGCTGAATAAACCACTGGTTCCATGCAACGTCAAAACACCATACAAACAAACAAACAAACAAGCAACGCAACGTCTTGAGAAACCATGAGAAGGAAACCCACCCAGAAAACCTTGTCGAACCCGACTTACTCGAGGAGCCGTGGAGCGATCAATAAACCTCGCAGATCCACTGCATCTTTAGCTGCCACGTACAAGACGGTATGGAGTCGGCTACTTTGAGCAATGTGGCGTCTTTGACTCCGTAAGCTGATGATATCGCCGACTCGATCTTCATTTTACAAGGACCAGTGAAAACTGACATGGGCCAACTTCCCTCACACCGATCCCGTAGACGCGGCGCAGATGTGGTCTCCGTTTTGCATTTTTCGTCATCACACGGCTTGCTTTCAATTTTCTTATTTTATATTCAATAATAATAATAATAATAATAGTCTTATAATTAGTAATAACAATTGACTGTAGTGAAGATCCGTACAAGATATGTTTTACATCCAGTACTTGGTCAAATAAGATGTTTAATCCTAAACATTGTGCCTTAGTTTTAACAAAAAAATGAAAGAATGTACAGTAGGCTTATATATATATATATATATATGTACATATATATATATATTATATATATATGTGTGTGTGTGTGTGTGTATGTATGTATGTATGGTGTGTGTGTATATACATATATATGTATATATATATATATCATCATAATATATATATATATAGTATATTATATATATATATATATATATGAAAATCGTTAAATATAATATTATGATTAATAAAATATACGTCTATTCCAGAAAGAAGAAAATTGATGTTTCTTAAGAATCAGTGAGCAAAGTGAAATTATATTCTAAAAATAAGTGAATGTAATAAAATCGATATTTCTAAAGAATAAGTGAATTAAGTATGTGTATATATAATTATATTCTATATATATATTAAATATATATGATACATATGTGTGGGTTGTGTGTTTGTGGTGTGTAGTTTGTGTGTGTGTGTGTGTGTAAGGTGACTGAAGGACACTCATTATAACCCTTGATCCATTACCAGATATGTTAAGGAGTCGGTCAGTAGTAAGTACCGCCCTCGAAAACCTAGAACGAAAAATGAAATAGGTCTTTACCTTTTTCTCAATCTTACTGATGTGAAAGCTTAGGTGAGAGTATATATATGAGTTGATGTCTGTATCGAAGAATTTAATGGCATTTATGTTAAACTTCCATGTCTGTCAGGCTGGAAGTGTAAACTATATTTATATTTGTAACTTGAGAGGTTTAGCCAACCTTGGCACAGAGTACCCTTGGGGAAAGTGGTTCAAGCAATGGACCCCCCTCCCCCTCTGATGGGTCATAAGTAAGCAATTGTGAAAGTAGTTTGAGGTTATTTATATATATTTATTTTTGTTTTTCTGAAACGCTGGGCCAATATTTTGCTTTTTCCTTTCTTAGCCTCACGCTAAATTCCAACTCGGGAGAACCTGTAGTACTGGATATCATTGTTCTTCAATATTTGAAAAGATTGCCCACGTTCGTGTAGTTGCATTTGTAAATATGGAAATGTCACGGCTATGTAAGTGACAAATATACATACATATGTGTATATATATATATATATATATATATATATATATATATATATATATATTATATATATATAGATATGTGTGTATATATATATATATATATATATATATATATATATATATGTGTGTGTGTGTGTGTGTGTGTGTGTGTGTGTGTGTGTGTGTGTGTGTGTGTGTGTACACGTTAACGAATGACAACCCGCCTTAACAAAATAAAAGCAAATAAAGAGGTTAAAAAAGGGAAAAAAGGAAAAAAAATGCACGAGCTGAAATTGCGAGCTGAATAGCAAATGATGTTGGCTTTAACTTTTGTGGCTTGGAATTCAAAAGACGCGTTGAATTTGATGGTCCGTGAGAACCTTTAGAGATGTCTCGAGGTCTTTTGTGCCGCCATTGCAATTTGGCAGTTTCTGTGCTGTACGAACGGTTTAAGACATCACTTGGCTTCGTCTCCTGATGCAGAAACCATAGGCAAAATGAAGTCCTTATTCTGTGACGTGGTTAATGTCTTAACAAATATGCTTTCATATTTCACGCCTGTAGTATTTCTTACCTTTATTCCTTGTTGGAGTGCCTATGAGAATGATTACTACGGTCTAAATAAGAATAATGATTGCCATTTTAGTTTCTAAACGCCACGCAATCAATAAGCCTATCTGTCTTGTATACTTTGGACGAATTCACATACATCTGCATGGCTGCACGCAAGCAGTTACTGAGATCAGGAATTGACTGCGCTTACCTTCTTGTGCCTTATAAAGGCATTTTCAGGCGGATTTTCCTGGTGCCGAAGATTCGGCTGTGAGAAACTTATCGCTGGGTAGTTTATCCTCGCTATCGACGACAAGAACTTGGCGCTTGATGTGTTGTAAGCGGTTCTATTTTGGTGCTTTCTCTCTCTCTCTCTCTCTCTCTCTCTCTCTCTCTCTCTCTCTCTCATTTTGACGTTCTTTTAGCTCGCCTGTTATCCTCGTCTCTCGTTCGTCGTACTCAGCAACGTTCTCGTCTTCCTTTTATTCCGTGATTTTTTTTTTTTTGTTGGTAGGAGGCTGTTCTGCTGCCTTTCGATATTTATTCAACCATAAAACAAACATGTTTAATAAATAAGTCTCGTTTCAAAATTCAAAAGTCAATTAATCCGTGACTTTTATTGCGTTCTAGGGGCGAAGGGTCCGCACCACTCAATGTTTCAATGAAGTGGCAGGTTTGACGTCATATCAAAATCAACGCTCTGTGATACGCCAAGCAATGATTAGTCAGCTCTCTCTCTCTCTCTCTCTCTCTCTCTCTCTCTCTCTCTCTCTCTCTCTCTCTCTCTCTCTGTTACCGAGTTAGATTGTGACCGCTATGTCCACCTCAATGACTTCACGCCAGAGAAAGAAGTAATACAGGTATCCGAAAGTCTTTTTTGTCTGTTTTTTCCTGTCATTTACCTGCCACGTATTATGCAATTAGCTGATTATGTTTTTTTTTTTCTCTTTCCCAAGGGCGATCGGTTTCATTTACATGACTGATAAGATGTTCAGTGTCTGGCCATTGGAAGATACTGTCTTACTGGAAACATACCTTCATACATGTCCGGTTATTGTTTTTTTGTGTATATTTTTGTGCGACTATTTTTTGGTATATTGTTAGTTATAGTTTGTTGTTATTTGTTATAGCTTTTGTTAATGGGTATGTGATCCCTGGGTTACAGTGTTTTTGCAATTATTGGGAACGGGTCAGTAGGTCTATTGTGTCCTTGCAGTAATTGGATAGTTTTCAAACTCACATTCACGGGTTTTTAAAACCATTGGGTTACTTATTTTCATAGTGCTTTTGGCTGTCATCATGTTTCTGCAGTCATGGAGTGTTTGGATATATTAGTGCATTTTTCTTTTTTCTCTCGCCTTCCGCGAACGTATGGCAGTTTTTTACGGGCTGCCCGGTGAGCAAGAGCCCGTGCTGACGCAAGGTCAGCTTCATCAAAAACAACAACGCCGTGACACTCGGAGGGACAATTCACAATTGGGGAAAGAGCTGTCAGGAGAGGTCGTCTTAAGCTTAAGCTTATGAGTAGGTACCCAGTGGTGTTCTTCAAAGCGACTCTACTCATAGACTAAAGATCGCCTGTCTCATTTGATATTGTGGGATTGTGTTAGGAAAAATAAAATTTTTTATTTATTTTTTTAATTTATTATTTACAGTGGGTATTTCGGTATCAAAGCGTTTTTGTGGTTATTTGGTGTTGGGTTCTATTCGTCTTTTTGCAGTCATTCGTCTCTGCGGTCTTTATCAGGTAGTGGATATTTTGAGATTATATTCTTTTTGTAGTTATCAGGTTTTTAACAGATTTTTGCATTGTGTTATTGATATATTACGGAGAATTGATGGGGAATATCTTCAGGTTGTTAATGTGCGTTGAGATTTTTAGATACTCTGTCCATGAGGTTAATGTAATGGAACTTTTCTGCTCTCCAATAGCTTAGAGTTAAAAAAAAAATTTTTATTTGTTTTCAAATTAACCTACTACTATGAGATTCAGGGCCTCTGTAACACGGTTTTTTCGCAATAACTTTTTATCTATGCATTTCATAAATATAACGCTTATTCAGAATACACATTATATCTACACATAAATTTTGACTGTATTCTGCATTACGTAGGTTGAATAAATTTGGCACTTATAATGTAGAAGTGACTTTGTTTGAAGACGGGCCAACTTACTCAGAGAAAAGGTTTCAAACGCACTCGTAACGTAACTTATGACAGCTTTTCTTCCCTCTTTCTCGATGGATGATTGGCTATACGTAACAAAGGCTAGACCTCTGGCAACAATGACATAAGAATTTAATTACAAGCAAAGCAGTACACCTTTATGAACTCTGAAACCTCTCCACTGATAATTGTCATAATGAACAAACCAACAAAATATGTTAATAAATACAAAACCACTTCGATTATTAGTCTAACTCCCAAAATAAGTTTCCTAAGAAATTAGAGTCTACTTTATATGTAGGTCACAATCAGATTGACAAGATGTAGGAAATAGTTGGTAATTTTCAAATACATAGTAGACAAGCTCGATTTGATAACTGCTATATCCAATGTCAAGCAATTTTTATTTATTGGCTAGCTACCTATTTACTGACAAAAAAATAAAAAAAATGGCTGGTACCGTATTTTTGGCTTTAAACCTTCACCAATAATTATCGTCAGAATGATGACTTCATGAGGCTCCACCCACTTTGGCCTCGTTATAATTCGGGATAGCACTGAAGGCTATCATGGGCATTGTTGGATTAGAAAATTTAACTTCTGGCTATAAAAACTCATTTCTCGAGTAGTTGTAAGAAGTGCTAAATGATTCTCAAGGATCCCAGCAGTTGGCCTAAACGTTTAATTCGTGTATATTACTGCTATTACTACAGTAGTATTACTACGCTAGCACAGATACCCCACCCACATCTATGTATCGTTCCGCCATTCATAAAGTCTTTTTATCCAACACGGTCGTACGGCCTAAAGAAGAAGAAAAAAATTATTTCGGATGATCAGTTGGTCAGCTGGAGATTTTAGCACATATAAAGCTTGTATTTACTTTGAATAAATCTTATTTTAACAAAAATAGTTTTATATAGACTGTTTACATACAATGTCTCTCTCTCTCTCTCTCTCTCCTCTCTCTCTCTCTCTTGGTGGCATAGTGAATAGTTAATGGAAATGTTCAAAATCCTGAATGACATTACAAGCATTATAATCACGTTACGCTAAATACAAATCAGACCATAAACATTGGATTTAAACTAGAAACTGAATAATTACCTATTCAGGCTAAAGTAAGTATGGCCACGGGCTTTCTCTTGACTGTATAAAGTTACAAGTCGTAAGACAAATGCAGTTTTGCAACCACGGGGACAATTCCAAATCCTGTTAGCCATCCTTGACTGCTATGGGTTTCAGAGCCGATGGAACAAGGTGAATGAGTTTCTGTCTGGTGGATGGGCAGGGCAACATTTCGTCAAACGGAGTTTACCTTGCTTACGTGAAGAATGTTTTTCAACTCTTGGCTTGTAATCATTGGCCATGGCGTCGGCTAGATAATTTTTACTATATGGTTTAGGTTATTGATAATGCTGATAGAATTTGTGTGTGGTTGTAAAATATACATATGTCAACTTTCAGCTACATCCTATGCTTTGATAAGGAGCAAAGTCCAAAAAACCGTGTTACAGAGGCCCTGAATATCATAGTAGTTTAAGAATATAGATTTTTTTTTGTATATATTTATTTTCTAAGTGAATCTTGTTTCTGGATTTGATCAGGCAAATGGTTTATTACATATATATATATATATTATATATATATATATATATATATATATATATATATTCATGCGGCCTATCTACCAGCCTCCTCAACATAGTTTACATTGCAGGGTGTTGCACCACCACAGCTACCAAGAGAGAGAGAGAGAGGACTGGTCCTCCTGAAACTTGATGAGGGTTATTCTAATAATATTTCGTTCCTCGGCCCGAAAAGTTCCTAGTCCACTCCTTCCTCTTCAAGGCCGCGTCGTAAGTGCTGCTTTAACGACGTCACATCCCCCCCCCCCCCCTTTTTTTATTTATTTATTTATTATTTATTTATTTATTTTTTTATTGCTCCAGATATTTTGATCCGAGATGCAAATTCTTTGTTTTATTACCTCACAACGATAACCTAGTTATTAATGTCAGGCACGAGAGCAAAAACCGCGTGTATATAGTGTGTGTGTGTGTGTGTGTATATACATTATATATATATATATATATATATATATATATATATATATATATATATATATTGTGACGAAGTGGCCTAGAGTATCTGGGTCTGGACACCATTAATATTTGTTAACCCAAATTGCCAATTATCAGGTTACTTCACTTACCATTTGTACTTGTTAGCACAAGAGACCCTTTTATTCCTGGGTCTGGGACACCCTTTGTACTTAGGGCACAGTTTGTTCAAGTACGTGGTTATTACTTACCTCACTACAGCCAGACACTTGACCCTTCATCACAAATACTAAACGACTGAATACTCTAAAGGTAATAGTGATCCCTTATAGAACTGAACCGTCAAGAAAACAATCAGTCTAAGTTTAAAATAGATGTGAGGTAATCTTAATTAAAGGGCATCACTCCTTCTACAATTTTAAATCTAAGTATTTCCCTGATTCTGATTTATTTGTGGGAAACGGCACAATTATCACTCTATATTTCTACCTAACTAAAAATAAAATATAATACTGGTGGTTAAATGAAATCTCATATAAAGTTTTAATACAAAAATTTATTTCTAAATTCAAAATTTATAAGTGAAATTCACAATCTCAGGGAAATAGTTATTACTTGAAAACAAAAGTTTAATTAATTCTTGAATTAATTATTAAGCAAAATTAAATCAAAGTTTATCAAGAAAATTAATTAAATTAAATCATAAGCAATAATTAAATTTGAAATGAAATTTAATTAAATACAAATTAATTTGCAAGTGTTAGATTCAAACAATTACACAATATAATATTATTCAAACTAATTAAACAAAATAAAGACAATGCAAACAAAAAAACATAATGTATAATGTGAAAACAATTAAAGCATTGACAGTGCAAACATTAAGCATATAAAAATGGATATGTCATAACAACAAAGCAAAAGAAAAATGTATTGAAAAAGATAATTTTATCCAATGGTAAAATAAAACCTCGAGTGCACTTCAAAACATTTGAAAAATACCTTATACGCAGTTGCAGCTTCTCACTCAAGAGGAAGGCCTGTTACACACTTGTACACTTTCGTGGGCACCTTCACAAAACCAATAGAAATAATACTATGTTCAGATTCCACAAACAACACATATTTTACTAAGAATTATATGAGTGACCTTCTCAAATACAAATGTAAGTTACATTATTATGTTAATGAAACACTCGAGAGAGAGAGGAGGAGAGGAGGAGAGAGAGGAGAGGGGTGAGGAGCGAGAGAGACGAGAGAGAGAGAGAGAGAGAGAGATCCTATCCCTCACGCCAGCGGCTAGATCTCGGAATCGAATGACTGGTTTTCTATCCCCATAAGCGTATGGCATCTAGGTGATTAGCATCTAGTTCAAGACGAAAACATATTACGTCATCTCTCTGTGTTAAACATGAATAACATCATTGTAGGGAAGGTTCTCGAAGGACTCAATGTGGCCTGGGAGGTCCCTGCACGTGTAGTTACAGGCTAGATTGGGACGATAAAAAAATTAGCTAAGGTAAGGTCTTCTCAAGAATTGAAAAACAACCCTCTCCAGAGGCTTAAATGTAAGCGCTTACTCTTTCTCTCTGTCTTACGTATGTTTCAAAATGGAAAGTTACTCTACTTAACACGTGTTATTTTTAAATGTGGGAATCTGAACACAAAAACGTACATTTCATAACATGATACACAGTTTCTGAGGTGAATTAATCATATTACCAAAGTTATAATTTCATTACAAAACTTACATTATAAGTATATATATACGAATATATATATAATAATATATATATATATATATATATATATATCTATATATATATATATAATAGATAATACTAGAAATACCAGTGACAGCCCCAAGGTAGCATTTGCCTGAGTAGGGGCTGGAGCTGGTTAGGCAGTAATTATATAATTAATTGCAACTTGCGGAATATTATCTAACTGGATTATCTTAAAAGTTAAACTTTTGGGAAAAAATTAAATTGATATGTCCTTATACATGTTTATTCTTGTGCTGAATTTCTTATAATATTTCCACCTTTCGGTTTCTGGGCACTTGGACTGAGAACTATTTTGAAGGCACTGTTTTGTTGCAAGTCTAATTGGCACGAGGGAATTTTACTGAATAAATCTTGTCACTTATCACTGTCTATTCACACACCACACTTCTGCACTTCTTCCCTCACTTCTGGCTCTTCTTCTTTGCTTCCCTCTCTGTCTTTTCTCCTCCCCTCTTCTCCCTCCTTCCGGTTCTGCTTCCACTCGTTCTCCACTCTTTGTCTCCACTTCTCCACTGCCCTCTCTCTCTCTCTGTCCGGCCTTTTTATCCGGATGACATCTTCTTGGCACTGCCTTTGGATTTTGGATTTTGACTGGGTGTGGCATATTCTGAAAGAATTTTTGTCTGAGTGGCTACAGACTTTATACAAAACCGCCTTCCTGTCACGGTATCCTTGTGGGGCATTCGTTTGGACCTATTTTTGGGGCGTCCTTACAATCTGTCACTGCTGATTTGATTGGTTAACACCATAGGCCTCCCCTTGGAAAGGGTGGAGCTTTCAAGTTTAACACTTTCCCTTTTTTAAACAAGGGAGCATAGAATTCCCTTTTCTAACATTTGCTAGCTGGGCTGTTGGAATTACCCCTGGCTCTCTCTGACCTGTCACAAGAAGGGAGCGCCAATTAATCATGCGAAGTAGGCGTAAATGAGGTGTGACCGAGTTTTCTGAGTTCCAATTTCTCGAGGGTGCCTGGGAAATATCGCTTGTCGGCCACTTATTTCGGTACTTTAGGTGACAGAGGTTTTTGGGGAGATGCTGTCCAGATTCTCGGTGTCTAAAGTTTCCTGGTTATTTGTGGTCAAGTCCGAGTAAGACGATACTTTCTTAAAATCCTTGTTTCGTCCTTTCACAAGTTTCCCTTTTTCTTATCTGTGCCTTCTCTTAAGTTCTTGATAAGTTAATGCCTTTTGAAATAATTTCCTTAATTCTTTAGCGCACTGTAACAATATATATATATATATATTATATATAGATATATAATATAATATATATATATATATATATATGGTATATATATATATATATATATATATATATATATATACATATATATATATCATAGATAGTAGTAGAATTTGATGATATATTGCTGTATTACGGGAGGATTCGTGAACAACTCTCATAGTAAAATAGTATTCCCCCCCTGCCCCCCCTCCCCCCAGTTGTTTATGTTTACATCAGCTATGCTGATAACATTTCATAATCCCTTTCATTGAAGGCCAAGGTTAAACATTACGATAATACAAGTTGGACAAGAGGTTCACAAGAGAGTTTTATTTCTTTCCCTTTCTTTCTTTCTAGTTTTATGTAAGACTTGATGGGCTTGGCGATCCATTATTAACGATTTTATTTTTCTATTCTAAATCCTGATCCCCGGAACAGGCGTGATCTCCATGCTGGGTTGGTGATTTTGTTTATTAAAAAAAATTAAAAATCAGTGATATATTTGATTTTTTGGATTTATTAATTTTTTTTAATTGTTAGAGGTTTTTTCAATGTTTTTTTTTTTTCTCAAAATGTATTTTGTGACAGAATTACTGTTGATTTCTCTTTTAGGTTTCCTGTTCTGGCCTAAAGTATGTACTTGCAATTTTTTTTATATCAAAATGAATAGATACAGCACAGTTATACTTAAGTTCTTCTTAACCTCCAAACCATATTTTTCGATTTGTTTGCTTTCAGATTAAAAAAATAATAATTTTTTTAAATCATGATTTTTTCAATAAAAAATCTATGATTTAATCATTGCCAACCCTGTCTCCATGTTAACTGCGTTTCAGATTGAGATCGGTTGTCTGTCTTACGTATTAATAAATTAGAAGCCAGAGCCAAGTTGGAAACGCATACACACTCACGGAAGTATACGAGTAGGTCAGTTGCAATATTCTTTATTATTGAATTTGTCGCAGATATTCACACCAGTTGTTCAGAGCTCTGTATTGCTATCTGTCACTGACACCGATCGAGATCTTCTTCCCAGTGTGACAGTAACGAGGGCAAGCAACTGTTACTGTTGGCTTATTAGCACGACCGGTTGTGTCTTTGCAGAACAGTTGCAACGGCATTATTGTTCACCAGGATTTGCAATATACAGTGTGAAAAGGAAGACACTGAAATAATGGATATTATTTTTATTATTATTAATAAAAGCTCTCTTTTTTTTTAAAGGTGTCATTGTATTTTATACCTTGATGTGTAATTGTGCTCTCTCTCTCTCTCTCTCTCTCTCTCTCTCTCTCTCTCTCTCTCTCTCTCTCTCTCTCAGGCATAAAAAACAATCATGTTTGGTGTTCGCATGATTTAGGACGGTTCATGCTCGATGCATCTCATGTCCCAGAAGGTAAATAGAACGCGGCGAGGGAATAAAAACGCAGCTATACTTCAAATCTCTTGAGGACCTTCGGAGCGAAGCGCAGCAAGTAATAGCGCCGAAATCCTTGTGTTCGTGTACCAGTGCCTTATCGTGAAGACCTCGCTCTTGGACGAGGTGTGCATTAGTGTCGGCATTTACTTTTGAGTGATCAGGTTCTTTGGTCTTGTCGGTCTTGTCGTTTGCGCAGACTCTGGTCAAATTCTCCGAGGGTCCGTGCGGAGTTTTATCGCGTTACATGTCCGGCTTGTACCGTGTGAACTGGAATATAATGAAGATTGCTGTTAAGCTGTGTGAGTTTTGTTTGCTTAAGACTGATGGGTACGCGCCACACACACACACACACACACACACACACACACAGAGAGAGAGAGAGAGAGAGAGAGAGAGAGAGAGAGAGAGGTACGTGAAAATAGACAGACAGAATGTGTAGCTAACTGATAAACACGTCTCTAAAGAGAGAATGTTAGCTGGTACGAGGAGAATTGCTGATTTTAGAGAGAGAGAGAGAGAGAGAGAGAGAGAGAGAGAGAGAGAGAGAGAGAGAGAGAGAGAGAGGTCCTGGTCGGGCAAAGAAAGTAAGCCAGTCTTGCTTATAAGGCACATGATGAAGTGAATTGACATAGTATTTATTATTGTTTTTTTTTTTTTCCTGCATCATTGTTTAAACTTTGCAAAATTTTTCCCTGTTGGTCTCTGGTCTGTCTCGGTTCAGATGACGCGCTCTATTTCTTTCTTTCTTTCTGTCTATCTTTCTTTCTTTTTTTGCGCGCAAGATAATGAGAGTCCTTCATAACATGCTCGGCGGTTTTCTCTAATATACATCATGGTGGGAGCGGATCTGCTTACACATTGCAAAACATGCACAAGTGTGTCTTTGACTGTTCTCATGCATTAAGAATAGTCCTTATGCCCCCTGCGTTTCTCCATGTGCCTCTAGGGGAGTTGGCTACATCCCCCCCCCCCTTCCTCTGTCTCTCTATCTCTCTTATTTTATAGTTACTGTCCACTTGGCTAAATCCTGGCATGGTTTCACACCAGCTCTATTCTTGCTTTGTCCCAGAACAGTAATTGTCGAATCAAGTGTCCACTGATTTCAGGTGCTAATGAATGAGTTGTATAGACCTCTTGGGTAAATCATACTGGGTTTGAACTTGGTCGATATGATATTTGATCACTAACAGTAAATAAGTTCAGAATCAAAGTAAGCATTAGTTTCAAATCTTGTGAGTGATAGCTGCGTATGACTGATTTGAAAACACACACACACTTTTCGTTCTAGAACAGTAAGGACATAATCGCCTTGAATATTAACTTCAAACTGTCAGCAAGTGCTCTTGATCCATTGAACTTGCATAACTTCAGTTTTTGTTTAAATGTATAGATGAATATTGAAGTTTTTAGGTTAAAATGTATAAGTGGGCTTTGATGTTTAGAAATTTGGGTAATAAAGTCCAGCACTGGGTCGTTCAGCCCTCAGTCGCCTAAGACTTGTCCAGACAGATGACATCTAGAAAATAAGTGGGGTGAAGTACAAGTAAATAAATGTGGAAATACGAGAAAGCCCCAAGATGGAAGAGAGGAAGGAAGGGGAAGAGAATGGATGCTGCAAACACCCTGTACTAATGCCTACAGTGCACCGCGTGAGGCGCACTGACGACAAGACCCGTCCCACGATGGTAGATCAACTGGCCATGCGTATCTATCCACGCACCATGCATTCCAGAGCGATAACTTGAGAATCGGTGTTCACAAAAACTTCGGAATTTTCTTAGGTATTATTTACTGGACCTTACTTAACTTTATTAGAATCTGTTTATAATGACTCCAGTTTTTGTGTCTGCTCTTAACTAGCGGGCCAAAGAATATCAGGTCAAATTTGAGCAAGTGTTCAGGGTGTGTTTTTGGTTTTTAAGCATGGGTGTTTGATCCCTGTTTCATCTGTGTACATTTTCTGTTTCTTAAGTAATGCTGCAATAGTTTTATATCCTGTGTTTTTCGTTTTGACGACTTCTTTTGGTATATTTACTCTTCAAATCGCTAAGACTCGCTCATGTCACACATCCTGTTTTTGTGCTAGTTCTCTCTCTCTCTCTCTCTCTCTCTCTCTCTCTCTCTCTCTCTCTCTCTCTCTCTCTCTCTCTCTCTCCTTATGCTCGAGGGCACTTAGTAGGATCCGGTTTCCCTGATTATTATTTAAGACTCGCTTTAATTTGTAGCCGAATAATGCGTGGGCACATAAGCGGATAATTTGTCATTCTCGGAGCCTCTCTCACAGACATTATCAACAATAATTCAGTAAACAAATACTAAAAGAATAGCAGGCGCGCTTTTGCCCGAGATCTATTCATGAGTACCGGAAGCTCTTCAAAATGGAAATGTCGCAATCATTTTTTATTTAAATCCGTTCAGGGTTTCGAATTCTCTCAGCGGCTGTCCTCACCAGTTCACCATTATTTCAGGCTATACCAAAGAACACACTTATTTCAGTCAGAAAGTGTGTAGGCCAGCCTGAGGGGCACGCTTTCATGCCACGTCATTTGTAGACGGTAATTTGATTTAGGCAAAAGGCAGAGCACGTTTCATTAATTGCTGGCAAGAATTGTGTAAATCAAAGCAGCAGGAGGCTTCATTTTTTAAGTTACGCCGGCTAATTCTTGGACACACTACACACACACAAGGGTTAAAATCCCTTGTGATTAACCCTTGTGTACCTCACCCTGGTCGCTGTAGGCATTACTTCTTAAGGTCCTTTGCAGCGTCTCCTGGGCCCTAAGCTGCAGCCCATTTCATTCTTTTTACTATACCTTCGTTCATATTCACTTTCTTCCATTTTATACTTTCCACCCTCTCCTAACAACTGTTTTATCATTATTTTCAGCGCTGAATGGCCTCATAGGGCCCAGCGCGCCCCCTCGGCCTTTAAGTTTTATATTCCACTGAAGGTTCAGTCACGTGTTCCGTCTAGTATTACGTCAAGTTCACAATAGTTTTTAGAGGCTAATGGGATAGTTTTCTGCCGGTATTATATCGTATCCTTGAAGGTGAATCTCAGATTATTATTATTATTATTATTATTATTATTATTATTATATTATTATTATTATTTCAGTAGAAGAAACCTATGTAGGCACATGGAGCAAGCACACTAAAGGGGCCACTGACTTGAAAGTCCAGCTTCCAGTGAATGTTGGTTTCAACCTCCCACCGCTAAAGAACCCCCCCCCCCCCCCCCCGCCCCCCCCCCCCCCCCCCCCCCCCACCAGTGATTTTTCCATCATCCGGGGGAGGCGCGAACCCGCCACATCTGAGCGGCACATCACGACGCTAGCGACCGTCCCAGCCGACCACAAAAATGTGAACGGAGACATTTTACGAATCAAGTGAATTGTTAAAGTGTTTTGTGAATTGGTCTCCAGTCATGGTTCTGGTTGTCGGTCGCATCCTGCTCCACGACGAAAGAATTCCGAGGATTGCGGTCTGAACTCAGACTGGTGATGCAACCGTAGCTAGTTGTTATTTTTGTGTGCGATGACATAATAATGTCTACCGTTTTGTCTCTCGTTGGGTTTCTTTTCATCTGTCGTCGCCTGTGGTCGCCCAGGTGTCAGGACTGTTTATGGCGAGTGTGTCGCTTTTCCTGCGTGGAGTGATGTCGCATCATCGGGCTTTGATTTTCTTAGCTCATAATCTCAGACTAATGTATTATCAGTCACGGCTATACACGGGCTTTCTCTTTGGTGTGGGGCCAGTCTCGTTTCGTTGATGTGAATGAAAACTTTTTGTTTATTTGGTTATTTGAAAAATATCCATTTTCGAACATTGTGTTGTTATTTTTATTGTCAGGTTGTATTAATTAGATATATATATATATATATTATAATATATATATAGATATATATATTAAATATATATATATATATATATATATATATATATGTACACCTTGATTCATGTACATACGTATGTTGGCCGAGTCGATAACATCACTGAAGTCCTAATAATTTCTTATCTGTCCGCTGGGCGCTGGTTCGAACCCACGACAAGTGGACGAAATTATTATCAACTAAAAAATTCCCCATCGGTTAGCGTATATGAAAATATATCAATTCCGAGGTAGAGCGAATTGGATACTAAGGGACATTTGTAGCTTAATGCATATATATATATATATATATATATATATATATATATATATATATATATATATATATATATATATAGGAGTTTTTTCGACGAAGGAAAAAAAATGAAAAAGCGAGTTAGCTGAGGCCTCAGTAAAGGGTCCGAATAGGACCGAAGTACTCGGCTAACTCGCGTTTTTCATTTTTTTTCCTTCGTGGCAAAAAAAACCTTTATTTATACATAGCATCACGTTTTATATACTTCGTGATCAAGTTATTCATATATATATATATATATATATATATATATATATATATATATATATATATATATATATATATAATAAGGAGGAACAGGATAGCCAGAAGACGGGAATACATTGCTTTTCCCATCATCAGGGTCACTTATCTATAAAATGATACAAAAAAAGAGAAACAGTAAGAACTATACTGCTTGTCTATATCTAAAAACATTGCAATACTTTGAAATAGTCCCTCCATATTAAACAACAAATCTCGAACACTCAGTAACCAAACCACCTCTGTTCCTTTGTTCATTGCATAATTTGCTTGTTTGTTTGCTTTTCTCTCTCTCTCTCTCTCTCTCTCTCTCTCTCTCTCTCTCTCTCTCTCTCTCTCTCTCTCTCTTACCCACACCACTTCTGCCCATTTCATTCGCAGTTTTCTAACTCACCCAGTTGTCATTTCACTACGACATGAACAGTCTGTTCTCCAATATTTTGTACTACAGTATAATTATTTTTGTACTCTGAATATTCATGCTTTTATTTTTCGCTCTAAGTATATATCTGCGTTTTATGTAATCTCTTTTAACTTGTTATTGCTCTTCTATGATTTGCAGTTAACTTAGTTTTATGTTCCTTTTTTACTTTGTGTTGTGTATTTTATGTTCCTTTCTTTACTTTGTGTTGTGAATTTTAAAGTATTCGTAATGTTTTTAGATATAGTCAATCAGTATAGTTCTTACTGTTTCTCTTTTTTGTATCATTTTATAGATAATTGACCTTGAAGATGGGAAAAGCAATGTATTCCCGATAGCTTGGCTGTGCCCTTGTTTTATTTTAAGGAAATAATAATGTCGGGAATATTACCACGTCTTCTGGCTATCCTGTTCCTCCTTAAATTGAAGTCTTCTAGAAACGACAACATACCCATATATATATATTTATATATATATATATATATATATATATATATATATATATATATATATATATATATGTGTGTGTGTGTGTGTGTGTGTGTGTGTGTGTGTTAGTGTGTGTGTGTGTGTGTGTGTGTATGTGTATGTATAGTATATATAATAAAAGACCATGAAAGCTCCTTATGATGACCGTAAGGGGTCATTGTTTTTGTTTTACTATTATTTTATTATTATTATATTATTATTTTTTTTTTTTACGTTTGAAGCTGGTTTCATTCTCTGTCAGTGGCATTCTCAGGTGCATTGATCCCGTCGTCTACCATTTGAAAGCAGATAAAGCCACGACCCCCCCCCCCCCTCCCCCCCTCCCCACCTTTCAGTCCGCTCCATCTGAATAGAGGGGGAGGCAAATGTATATGTCGAAACCGCGCGTACTACTCTACTTTCAGAGTCAACACACCGCCCATCTCTCTCTCTCTCTCTCTCTCTCTCTCTCTCTCTCTCTCTCTCTCTCTCTCTGAGTGCCTTACGGTCTTTGGGAACTAACTGCCCTAGATTCCTCCTTCGTTCTTAAATGGTCAACATTGTTATTTTCTCATTTTCTCATAGGGTCGTTTGGTACGCTGTATAGAGGCGTCTCTCTCTCTCTCTCTCTCTCTCTCTCTCTCTCTCTCTCTTCTCTCTGGTGGAATTTAATCTCTTTGTTGTTATCTGTCTCTTAAGAAGGTTTTCATATTGACCGAACGGGGCGGCCTCGTCGTCAGTCCTTTATATTATTGTCTTTTTGATTTTTCTCTCTTTTGTTTTTATAGACGTGTGTGTTAGTTTGTTACCTTCAGTGCAGTGGGGTTCGTTTTATAAGGGGTAGCCTCCGTGTGCGTCCTCTCTCTCTCTCTCTCTCTCTCTCTCTCTCTCTCTCTCTCTCTCTCTCTCTCTCTCTCTCTCTCTCGTCATCTATATCATTTGCTTAAGCGTTAACTATGTAATAAGACTGCTGGTGATGTAACTTGATGTACCCTTTCTTTTTATATTTTATTTTCATATTTTTTTTCATTGCATTCCCTTTTAATTTCCAACTCGTCTCTCTCTCTCTCTCTCTCTCTCTCTCTCTTCTCTCTCTCTCTCATTGAAGTTTTGAGGTTAGCGTCACTTCCATCTCCTCTTTTCAAATCAGAATGATCTTCCCGTCCTCTCCACCTCCTCACTCTTCTTTCAAGATCCCCAATTCTTACTTCGTTTCAATTTCAGCTTCTCCCCACTGCCTGATTCTTACATGACATCGTCAATCCTTTTTTTTAAATGCAGTTGCTACGTTGGCGTCATACAATGATAAGGTTTAAATCATGAGTTATTCGCTGATTTTATATTATATTTACGTTTATTTTGACGTCGATGTTTTTATCGGTTTTGCTCTTATATTTACGTATATTTTGACGTCGAAGTCATATGACCCAACTTTAATAAACTGATTGTTATATTTTTCATATTTGAACAGTTTCTTAATGTGATTGATTGACTGGCAGCGCTGCGAGTGTGGTAATCGGCCCACAGTCTTATGTGAATAACTATGAACTTGAATTCAGTGGAAATATGTTTGTTGGCTTGATTTTTTTTTTTTTTTTTTTTTTTTTTTTTTTTTTTTTTACCAGGATGGAACGTCTTATGATATCCTCTGGCGTTTTTTTCTTTATCAGTATCGTTATCGCAAACATCCTGCGTGCTTACCCTTGAAATGTTTCTGGGGTCAATAACCGAATTTATACCACGTGAACTATGAAAATGGACATATTCTCGTGTTTTTTTTTTTTCCCTTTTTTTTGTCGTAATTTCTTTAAAGAGTAAGGAGCTTACGTACCCTTCCCAGGTTGACTAGTATATGAGAGAGAGAGAGAGAGAGAGAGAGAGAGAGAGAGATTCTTTTCTAAATTTAAAGTGATACTCCCTTTTACACCAGAGGCTTCTAATTTCAAAACAGCCCCTTAAAATAAACTATGTACAAATCAAAGTTACAAAGTGAATCACGTGATCGCTGAAGATGGTGTCTGTCAAAAGGAGATTGGCGGAGACCAAGTCATCTTCAGCCCATTACCGTCCATGGGAAACAATGTCTTCACAGCTGCTCAGTCATCTCAGAATTTCTCCTTTCCGGATATTTCTGTCGCTAAGAGCTCTGATCGGACTGGTTGTTGTTGTTGTTGTTGTTGTTGTTGTTGTGTTTTTTTTTTTTTTTTTTTTTTTTTTTTTTTTTTTTTTTTTTTTTTTTTTGCCGATTCCGCTGTAAATGTCAAGCTCGCTCAGCTTTCTCCTCTTTTCCTTGTTCTTGGAAGTCGTTCAACTCTGAGCGTAATGAACTTTCAAAAAAAAATTAGGAATCCGTTTTTATCTATCATTCGGGAAGTGCTCGGGCGTCAGTGTGGGTTAATTTAAATTAAGTAAAAAAAATCATGTTGTTCCTTCTTTCGGTATTCACATGTTAAGACCTTTTTTATTTTACTTTTTTTTTATGACGTCGTTTTTGTCTTTGTTTTGAGGCTTCATCGCAGATGTCTGTCATTCACTTAAGAATTAAACAATTCTTCTTCTTTTTCTTCTTCTTCTATTTACTTTTTTTGTCATTCATTCCTCAAGTTCACCGACCTCGTACTTTCTTTTTCTCATCTTTGGTCATCATTACCTACATTTTGCTCTTGACCGAAACGTCCAACTGCATCATTCTCCTTCCTTCTTTGGTTGCCTGTTTATCATGTTTGTTTCAACCTCTCACCATCTTTCTTTGGAGCGTAGAACTTTTATATCGACGACGGTGATATATCCCGATATACTGCGCTGAAACCAGTCGTCCTGTGACATTCACGGTCATTTTAGTTTCCCCAGTTTTTCCTCTCGTCCAGTTTTTCCTCTCGTCCAGTTTTTCCTCTCGTCAGTTTTTCCTCTCGTCCAGTTTTTCCTCTCGTCCAGTTTTTCCTCTCGTCCCAGTTTTTCCTCTCCAGTTTTTCCTCTCGTCAGTTTTTCCTCTCGTCAGTTTTTCCTCTCGGCCAGTTTTTCCTCTCATCCAGTTTTTCCTCTCGTCCAGTTTTTCCTCTCCAGTTTTTCCTCTCGTCCAGTTTTTCCTCTCCAGTTTTTCCTCTCGTCCAGTTTTTCCTCTTGTCAGTTTTTCGTTTCGTGAGTTTTTCCTCCTTTCAGTTGTTCGTTTTAAGCTGTTCACCAGAGATTAGGTTCCTTTCATTTCCCTTAGTTCTT
>NC_087221.1:49711584-49749084 GCF_015104395.2 Macrobrachium nipponense
ATGCAGACTTCAGATATATCTTGCATCTGCCCTCCAGCACCTGAATACACTTAGTATCCTAATCAGGAAATTTAGGAATCTGTCACTGATGGTGACACTGAAGTCTTAGTGTATGAAATTGTATTTCTCGCCTTTATAGACCTTGTGATCAAGATACGTACATTTTGCTGTTTACTTTGGATAAGGAATATTTTTTGGTTCAGCCAGAATTCTTTTTTGGCTTTAGTAACATATGTCCCATTATTGTATTTTGAAACCAAAATAGCGGTCATATAGAGATCCCAAGTTGCACTCGTTTAGGCTTAGTATAATTTAGTGATGTGTGAATAAGTATTTTTATGTTCTAGAAGCTTGGTTTTTAGCCTTAGAATTAAGACTGTCCAATTATCAAGATTAAATATGTTGGTTACCATATTTAGTTTATCTGACTTTCTTAGGGATAAAGTTCTTGCTTTGAAGTGCAAAATCAGTCTCATCACAAACTTTTTTACAACAGGGAATCACAGATTTGTGGGCCTTGGTGCAATGTCTAACTGAAGTTCCAGTAAGCATTGGTGGAGATGCTGCCCAGGCAAGAGCTTCACCTAAAGTTCAGGCAGCCCTTGTTAGACAAGCACGAGGCTTTTTGGAAAAGAGGTATCTTTTGTGTACAATAGTTTAAAGTAGAGTAATGGAAAGGTTATTATTAGAATTTTTAGTAACAAGGTGTCACTTTTGACAGTACACACATATCTTTCACATCAAAGAATGTAATAAATTTAAACATGAAATATCACACTGAAGTGTCCCACATCAGTTCAGCTTTCAGAGCTATTACTTTTAAACAGTACTACTTCAAGTTGATGTAAGACTGAAAAAAATAAAATAAAAATGCAAAGCACTGCATTTCTCTGATTAGCACAGGGGCCTGACAAAATTGAGTAATGGTCCTATTCAAAACAATGCCATTAGCAAAAATAATTTCCTTGGATTTATGAATACTGCATCAACCAAGCATTTCATTTGCTTTCATATACTGTACTACTGTATATGATTTTGGTTTTGTTTGATTTGCTGGTCATTCAGAATTTATTGAAAACATGAATCTTAAATTATAGAACTCAGTGAATTTACTTTCATAAACATACTGTTCAGTATTTCATGTTTTTTTTTAACATTACATTCATGCTGGTAAGAGATTATTTTAAAAGTAAATTAATGAAGTTGTATGAAACAAAAATGTTAATGTACAGCATACTTTAAAGTCAAATACCATGTAAGTATAGCTAGAAAAAATTACAGTATGTCACCTGCAGAGAGTGTTGAATATCTGGGTTTTGTAAAAATTGGAAGTTGTCTGATTAAAGTCTGAATTTATTTATCTTTTGCCTCTGATTTCTTTATAAATTCAGAAAAACCATGCTAGGTTACTTCTTGAGGACATTCTCACTGACATTTTAAAGAAGCTCTGGAAAAAAGCTCTGGTAATCAGAAATTGTATGGTTTAAAAGATAACATCTGAACAAACGAGAGACAGAATATTGAAACGAGAGAATTTATTAAGTCATGATAATACACACACCATTTCAGCAATTAATGCAACCACTGTGAAACTTGTAAGTTACTGTATTTCTTGAGCCAGGGTTAGTCCAATTTATTTTACAGTGTTTGAGTTATGGTTAGTTCAGTTTGTTATTGTAGTACTTGAATGAGGATTAGTTCTCTTTAGTATTTTAGTATTTAGGGTCAGAGTTAGCCAGAATTAAGAATTATTGTCATTCATTTCCATTTCATTTTGTATTAGCTTTCATGTTTCATGTTGCATATCAGATACTGATTTTAAGCTTCCAAAAGTCCTTAGTAAAGTAATGAGTGGAAGAAGAAATTTGTAATTCCCCAATAACCTGGATGCACTTCATTGGTATTTTTTTCTTTACAGCTATGCCAACTACATGAATACTATTGTATATTCGCATTTGGAGCGTGCTCAGCTGGGAGGAGTGCCAGGTCTAGTTCCCTGGTGCGTGCCTATTTGGACGTTGTTCTGCCTGCACAGGCGATTTCAACACTTGAAGATGGACTAGCAGGTGGTGCACCTGTTTGGCCCTTAATTTTTTACTGCATGAGAGCTGGAGGAGGAAAAGCTCTTCACCAGGCACTAGCTGATAATAGGTAAGTTCCTGTTTGTTAACAAGCATTGTTTGTGAAACAGTTTTATAGTATTTAGAGTTTGTATTTGGATGGAACTGGCTATTAAATAAGCACAATTTTGTGCTGGCTTTATTTTTTTCCCTTTGGTAGCAACATTTTGCTTGCTTACAGAGTGGTGTGGTAATTTTGAATGATTAACCGTGTTGATATTATTAGTCAATAAGTGTTTATTTAAGGTATTCATTTGCATCTCCATTTTGTATGATAATACTTTGATATACTGTATAATACACTGTTTTTATTTATTACAGTTCACCATCTGTTGTAGAGGTTTTAAATGCCCTTGAGCATTATGAAAAGAGTGACTCTGGACGTTTACCCCCTGACCTTGAGAAGAAATTGAGAATGTCCTACAAAAGATCTGTCAAAAATTCCTCAGATCCATTTAAGGTGGGAATTACCAGATTTCTGTTAAGCCATATAGTTTAAGTGTTGCTCTGACTGATGTTTACTTTGCATACATATTTATGATATGTTCCATCTTCAACTATTTTCTCATTTTATATTTTATAGTATGGGTATTAAATTCTGTTTTGTGTCTGCTGCATAATTAATTGTAGCTTTTTTTAATGGAAAGAAATTATTTTTCCATCTTCAGGAATGTTATTTGCTTCAGCTCCTTCTATATATTCTGTCATTGTGAACTGGAGAATATTTAGAATACAAACTTAGGTGTTATTGACACATTTGTTTTCAATACTTTTACAGATATAAAGCACTGTACTTATTTTTCTCCATTCATGGTGCATTTGTTGTACCTGTCATGGCACACTGTAGATGGAAGTTAGGTTCTTGGTTGCTTGTCTTTAGCCCCAACTGTGTTATTATAGGCTATTTTTCATTTACTTCATCTTGCTCTAATTATGATGTTTTTTTTTTTCCTAAGAACAAACCCCTTGGGTAGCTATATGAGGGTATATGTAATTCAGTGGTCTCATTAAACTAATTTATACCAGTGATAACCTCCACTCGTGTTTTTGTGAAAGTGTATCATAGCATTACATGGAAATATCAGTGTGATAATACTGTACTATGTATAGTACAGTATATTTAGTTGTAAGGAATAAATGTTAACAAAGAAATTAGTTTGTTGTCTTCATCAATTTAGTAGCTCATTTTTCTTTGTATTAGCTCGTTTATTTGTAGGTAATCAACAGTACAGTATGTTCCTTTTGATATTTACTGGAAATTTTGAGAAAATTTTCATTCTTATATTATTGCGGTTGTAACTGCTATTCTATAACAGATGCCAGTACCTCCTTCTGAAGTTGGCTTTAAGAACCAATTTTAAAAATGGAATTATTTTGTTTTTATGAGTATATATAAATTTACTGTAGGTATATTATTTTTGGTTCCTTAGCTTGTTGCCTCATTTTTATTCACTTTCCTAAGATATATTTATGTTTTTTCAGCGTGCTGTATATTGCATTTTAAGCCACTGTGATCCCCATGAAGATCATGCTGATATTGCTACCACTACCGACGATTACCTTTGGGTGAAGCTTTGTGTGGTGAGTTCACTTTTGCATGTTTTTCTTTAGCAATAGATAATAATGTATTTTATTAAAATTTGGCTAATTTCAAGAAAAATTATTGCAATATAATCAGGTGTTTTTGCTTAATTTTAAATACATCATTGCATTTATATTTGCAAGTCTGTTTTCAAATGTTCTTGGAGGGATGGTGAAAGTTCAATTATTTTTAACCGTGCAGTTATCATACTTTATTTTGTTAGCTTTTGTAGAACAAATAGTAGCTCTTCATTATTTGTCTTACCATAATTGGTGCTGTTTATAAGTTTCAAGGTCATGGTTCTTAAATAATTTTTTCTTGTAACGTTTTGCCTTTGTCATCATTCTTAATGGAGTTGAATGTGTGATAATCCCATGCTTTAAACTCCAGAAATGAGTAGTTTTCAGTCCAGGGCTCAGTAGCTTTTTCTTTTGGTTTTTCCTGTTCTCAGATTGTGTCATGACTTCATGGATTCCTAAAATATTTTGTCTTTCAAGATGCAAGGCTCTCTCTTCTTTTGGGGTTGAGCTCTTCTTAATTTTTTTTGTGCTGGTTACTTTCTAATTATTGATAGGTTTGAACTGCCCTGTACCATTAATAATTTATTTGGCTGTATATTAATGTCTTATATAGATATAATCTAATGTTTATTACTTATTACTTAATAACTAATATCTTCCTTTACAGGTGGATTGTGATTCATCTCCCTCAGCCTCAACATCAAGTAGTAGCAGTGCTATTCAAGACACTCTGTCTCTGAATCAACTTCAGAACCTTTTATATGAACAATATGGTTAGTATTTAACTCTATTTATAGTCTATATCTAGGAGAAGACTATTGGATAAGCCATATAAAAACAGATGACAGTGATAAATAAAAGATTTGTAGGCAGAGCCCAGGACTAAGGAGCCAGGGTCAGAAAGGGCTAAATTTTTGGTGATGGGAGGTGGCCATGGTGTAAAGACTATGTTACAGTCACACCTAGAACAGTAATGCAAAAGTAGTATACGTATTATTGTCCATACATTAAGGACAGTGAAATGCCTAAGAATAGTAACAGTTTTTATTGTTTCACTTGGGAAGTGTAGATAGTAGCTATCATCCTCGGTATCATTATTCTCATTTTTGAAAACTTGTGGGGACATACAATGCTAAAATTCTGGAGACTGTAATGGGAAAATAGTTGAAGCCAAGGGTGCTCCCCCCCAAAAAAAAAAAAACTAAATCAGATGAAAGAAATGCAAGTGCACTCATTGAAAGAACATTAGCTGGAATGTTCTATATTCCACATATTCTTCTGCTGAATGGCTTCCCCCAGCCCTGGAACTGGATTGTACGACCAGAATTTTATAGTTAGTGGTAACTTGAATAAAAACTATACAGAATTTTTAATATTAAACCATAGAGAGAGAAAAGAATGCTTATTAGAGTTGGGTATGTTTTGTGTTCAGATGAAGTGAGTAAGGCAAATACAATGTATGGGAAACATTACCTTGATCAACTTTCAAAAGTCTTATCTTTGAGTTATTAAGCATGGGTGCCAGAACAGAACAGTACTGTACGTACTCGTTTTGTTAGGATAAGAGTTACAACATTTCATCAAGACAGATTTCCCAGAATTCACACAAGACTTCTCTATAGATCAGGACAGTATCTGGTATTAATTTTTTGTACAGATGAGACAAAGTTATATAGGGGAAAAGGGACTATGAATAACAACACTGGCTTGGCTGGAACAATTTTTTTATTTGAATAGAGCATTACTTTCCAACTTATACAATCGACCTACCGCAGTGTGACAAAATTTCAATTATATAAGAAAAACTTACAAATATCCTTACGTAATTTTTATTTAATCATCGTAAACCTTAGGACCAACAGTGATAAAATTATTTTCATTTATTAAACGATCCTTTATTTGTCATTTTAAAATCCAATCTTAATTTTGTTGTACGTTGTTGTCTTTGAGGTAGTAAAAACTTGATTTTAATGTATTGCATTTATTAAATTTTCAAGGAGAAAGTGTTTACATTTTTTAATTGAGATGGAATAATTCATTTGCAGTATTACTTGCGAAAGGCCTAAGCTTTTATATTTGTTCTAATGAAAACTTTTTACCTAAACTAAAGTGCTTTGACTTGGAAAATGTTAGTGAAAAATTTTATGGCTTGATGCATACCTAGAGTGAAACAAGATATCTTATATACTAGTATTTTTTAATTAAGATTTTTTTTTTTAATGAAATAAATTTTTCTTAACAGGAGAAGCTCATTTCAATGCATGGCAACAACCACTGCTCTACACTTCTGTAAGTAATCTTATTTAGGTTTTCGTACTTATAGATGAAATACAGTTTGCTCATGATCTTTAGTTGATATCCAGAGATTTTTGGTCCTGAAGCATCAGATATTAAAGTTCTTTGTTGAAGCACATGGCTCATATTACATAATTGTGATTTTTACTTGTGCAAGAATGAATTTCCGGCTCACAGATGTCTAGTCTTATTTTATTTCCCTTTTCCAGCTGCTACTTATGACTGGCCAATTTGAAGCTGCCATTGAGTTCTTGAGTCGTAAGGAAGCTCTTCGATGTCATGCAGTTCACATAGCTCTGGCATTACATGAAATGAATTTATTAGCATTACCTGCTCAGGTTCAGGCTCCAGTTTGTAAGTATCAAGGAAATGCTTCTTTCCTCTTTTTGGAGATTTTGCACTGAAATAAAAATAAGTTTACTAAGTATTGTGAAATTTATTATTTACTACTTAATATGAAGTTGTTTATAAAATATATGTAAAAAGAAGTACAATTGATGTATCAATGTTAAATGCATTGTAAAAGAGATGACATTCGGGCCGAGATGAAGATTCTAGCTGGGAAGCGCATCCTGTAGTGAGCTCTGCAAGTAGTGCCAATTTTCCAATACTGTATTTTTTCCTTGTCACTAGTGAGATATATATATATTTTTTTTTTTCTTCCTTCCCTTTATCCCGTTCTCACATTCCTTTTCAGCTTTTCTTGCTCAAGTTTCAATAGACTTTGTTTAAGGAAAAAATTATACAGACAAAACCTTATGAATAAAATTTGGTCAGGTTAATGAATTACTTAAATAATAATATAGGCACCAGTTGTGAGTGAAAAGTAGTGCATCTTCAACTGATATATTCTTTTGTGCAACTTGAGTTCTAATATGCTGACTTTCTTTAGTGTCCCGTGAAGACAATGATCCAGAAGGAGTTCGTAGATTGAATTTAACAAGACTCATTTTACTCTACACTCGTAAGTTCGAGGCAACAGATCCATGTGAAGCTCTACATTACTGCTTCTTCTTAAGGTAATAATGATAATAATAAGGATTAGTTTTTCCAGACCTCTGAGTTTTATATAGACTTCTTCTTCCTAAAGTAAGTGCAATGCTTTTTATTTGCTTAAGATATTGTCATTTACAATATGATGAAAAATATGAGTCAACTTTTACAGACTATTTTAGTTGAGAATTATACTTGATTCATAATGTTTTTTACTTATTGAAATATTCTCGACTTATTTCCCTCAAAGGAGAGAACCCAGAAAACATCAGATGAAATTAGATTACAACAATTTAGCTTAATACAAAACAAGTTTATGTGGTGGATTATGAGTCAACTTATGAAGCTACTGTTATCATAATATGTATAATCATATCACCTGGGGATTGTGAATAGTTGAGTACAGTTCATCATCAATAAATATAATAGACTACATATTTGTCCACTACTCTGTGGAAAGTTTTAGGGTCTACTGCACTAGCAGGTAATTAGTAGCATATTTGTCTGTTTTGCTTGTCTTGAATTATGTCAGTGTACAAGTGCAGTTTGCTTATTTTTAGATTTTGTTTAAAAATATTCTTAAATTGCTATATCTTGTACTAGTGTTATTTCAAGGGTAAACAATTATAGTGTGGTCTCAGATTTTCGTGTGTTGTTGAGCTTTCCTTCTTTCTTACACTGTAGCATTTGCTTTTCAAATGGCACTGGATGCAAGTTAGTTATTCTAAGATAAAGTGTAGAACATTAACAGTACTAAATCTTTAAATACTTTTAGCTTAGTATGTAATTTGAATAATGGAATTTTGTGAAGAGATTTTCTAATTCTTAGAACATAGTTAGTAGGTATACTGTATTACATTATGAAACCACATAACTAAATATAATATTGCTTTATGTGATAAGAGATGTAAGAGACACAGAATCTCTGCTTTTCGTGAAGGTTACAGTTCTGAAACCACCTAAAAATACACTACATATGTAGTTTGGGACATTATAATCAATACTGTGTTAAGGAATTCTTGTATTGGAGTAGATTGCTTCCCTAACCACTTTATTTTACTTCTAGATCTTTAAAAGGCAAAAATGGTGAAAATGTGTTCTCCAGTTGCATAAGTCAGCTGGTTTTGCAGTCTCGAGAATTTGATCTGCTCCTTGGAAGGCTGGAACCAGATGGCCGCCGAACTCCTGGTGTTATTGATAAGTTTAAGGTAGGTTATGATAGCAATTATTACCAATCACCTTATGGTTAAATCTTGAGGAATTACCTTATATGACATCTGTTTTGAAACTAATAATGAAATATTGCTTTGGCTCTTGTATTTTTACAAAAATAATGAATAGGAGCTGAACTGGTGAGATCAAGGTGAGTTTTGCAAGGGGTATATTTATTGATACCTTTTCCTAAGTGGAAATTTTAACAATTATATATTTTGTATGTGTTATAAAACAAGTGTTTTTCTGTTCTAAAAAAATATTATTTAAGCAGTGCAAAATGAGGGACCAGTTTAGAAAAAAAATTTGTTAATAACTAGTGTAAGCACTGTCACTTGTACAATATAGAGTAGATTACTCAAAAGGTGTCCACATTTTATATTGAAAGAGCTCTTTAACAGGAAAGTGTTCTTAATGGAGAGTATACAGTATGTAAGATTGTTTAAATGAATTTAGATTAGCAAAACACTCCAGTGAAGATAGGTACTACAACTTCAAAAAGAGTTTTGTTGGGAAGGCAAGATATATGAGCTCAAAGCCAGGGTGTGGCGCGATCACAAGCTAGGAAAAACAAGTTTCAAAAATCTCCCCACATTAACCTAATCACTCCTGCTACCCAACCCACCCCAGTCACACTTTCTTCTTTACACAACAAAATACATACATGCAGGACAATTGACCTATAGCTACAAAAAACAAAACAAAAACAAAAACAACACAGAACTCTGATCTCTAAGAACTCACTAACAGCCAATACAGTCGTTAACTATCCATACAGCAACTACCCACACCCTCTCCTCTCTTCTCTCTCTCTCTCTCTCTCTCTCTCTCTCTCTCTCACAGACGTTGTCAAATGGAACTTCATAACTCCTCCATATTTCCTCCCCTGTTACATTTGACAACGTCTCCTTTCACTCACAACACCCACACTAAATAGCCTTCCGCAACACCCACGGATGCTCAGATGCAGGTCCCCTGGATCTCGTTTGAGGGCCCTCATACACACTCTCAGTTACACCGCCATCAACTTCTCCCAGATCACTTCCAGTCAGACTACCATTACTATCTCCCTCACTACCATCCCCCCAAATCCCATTCACTATCTCATCTACCCCTTCTAACTCTTGTCCGAACATCTCTTGTAACTCTGCCACCAAATCATTTACCTCATTTCCACTCCTGCCAAACTCCCGAAGGAAGAGACTCATTCATACTGCCAACTACATCCTTACCACCTGATTCCCTTCCTGGTGAAACTTCACTAAACCCTGTCAATTCAAACCCACACATGCTATATGTATCATTCCTCCCCTCAAAGTCATCTGTATTACACTGTGTAGCCTTATCCACCATTTTTACCTTAACACTAACCCCTCTATCATGCAGTTCACGTTTCTCCCTTCCATTCCCTTTCCTTACCTTCTTCCGCTTTCTTCCATACTCGACCAACACTAACTGCCGATCTTCCAAACCCATTTGCTCACTGACACTCGGCTCACATTTATTCACCCTCAACCACTCACTCATCACATTCTCCTGAACATACTGTCGCATGCTAGAGGACCCACCCAACTGAATCCCCTTTTCACTTAATTTCCCGAATTCCCAGCCTGACTCATCCTCTTTCACCTACACACACTTGCCACATGACTTTCCATTCCACATTCAACACATTTCGCACGCTGTTCTTTACACATCCTAGCATAATGCCCGTTCTTCCCGCAGTTGCCGCACACTATGTTCATACGGGTACCCCGACATCCACTAGCTATATGCCCTACCTGTCCACACCTATAACATTTAATATCCCTATCTTTCTTACACTTGCTCACTAAATGCCCCGTTTGCCCACACCCGAAGCACGCTCCTAACGCCCACTGACATTCATTCTTCCTGTGTCCTGGCTTACCACATCTATAACACTGCTGCTGCTCTCGCTCACACCTAACTGACTTTACTCTTCCAACACTCTCACTCCTATCTCTTTTTGGGCTAACTACACTCACATTACTTGCCCTAACGCTCCTATCTACCACTCACTCTGCCATTTGCCTCGGCCCTTCCAAAACTGCCTCCCTATAGCTTCTAAACTTTGGTACAACCTCAGCTACTTCAGTCCTAACACTAACACTTCTACTCTCTTTCATACACCTATCTAACTCGTAATCCTCTACTATTTCCAAAATGTCGTTCCATGTTAACCTTTCATTCGTCCATCACGTTTTCTCCTTATGTTTCAGATTTATAAACTCATATACACTCTCTGGTACAGTCGCCAACAACTTTAGCAATAACTCCTTACACTCATTTATCCCTTCGTCCCCAAACTTTTTCCTGGCTAATGTTTCTAACCTACAGACATACTTTGACAATGACTCACCAACATTCATTCTTGCCAATTCAAAATCTTGCTTTCTCCTATATCTAACACTACTCTTTATCCTCTTTGCCTGTTCTACAATCCTAGCTTTTACACTCTCATACGGCACATTTCCTACACTCATCATTACCCCATACATACTCAACAAGAATCCTGTCAAAAAACTACCTAACTCTCTTGCCCAGACTCTCTTGTTATCCCCATACTTTGCCTCACAATACCTCTCATATTCCTTAAAAAAGTCCCCTATGTCCCTACTACCATATTCCTCATATTTTGCACATCGGGGTACCTCTCTCATATACACAGCCTTTCGTACTTCCCGCTCACTCTCACTCTCACTTTCGCTACTTCCATTCTGACCCCTCTTTCCCTCATCTGAATACAGCGAATCCACTTCCATACTCATGTACATACCCCTGACTACGCTCTTCTTACCCATCTTCTTTCTACTTACCTGTTTCCACTCAATTCTATCCAAATCACTCTCAGCCCTTTCCCCAATGTATTCTGTCCTAATCTCATCCTGTCCATCACCCTTACTAACCTTCTTTCCCTTAGTCTTCTTTTCCTCAGCCACTTTCTTATTCTTGTCTTCAAGTTTATCCTTACCCTGTGTCTTCCCCTTCTTTCCCTTACCTATCATAACCAAATCACCTTCTTCACTCGTACACTCATCCACTCGCTCTTTCGCTTCCTTTACCACTCCTGGCCCGTCACAAGACCCAGTAGGCCTACCTCCTACAGCTCCCTCTCCCACGAATCCCTTCATCATTTCCTGCATCATCTCTTGCACTGCATTCATCATTACCCCGAATTTTGTGTCCATTTTCTCAACCATTCTCTCTTCCGCTCCTTTCACCTCCTCTTTCATTTCCACTTTCACACTCCTTAGCATTCCTCTCATTTCCTCTAACTCGCTCTTCAGCTCCTCACACTCTACCCTCAACCTCTCATTTTCCACTTCCAACCTTCCCTTAGCTTCCCTTGCCAATCTCAGCTCCTCCTTCAGCCTCTCTATCTCCTTCAACCCTTCCATCCTCACTTTCTCCACTACCCAATTGCCCTGCAGCTGCCGTACCAACAGTCCCTGTTCGGGTGCCAAAAAATAATGTGGCGGGATCACAAGCTAGGAAAAACAAGTTGCAAAACCCTCCCCACATTAACCTAATCACTCCTGCTACCCAACCCACCCCAGTCACACTTTCTTCTTTACACAACAAAATACATGCAGGACAATTGACCTATAGCTACAAAAAACAAAACAAAAACAACACAGAACTCTGATCTCTACCAGCAGACAACCCAGCCAGAACTCACTAACAGCCAATACAGTCGTTAACTATCCATACAGCAATTACCCTCTCTCTCTCTCTCTCTCTCTCTCTCTCTCTCTCTCTCTCTCTCTCTCTCTCTCTCTCACCACACCCACCACACACACACACAACACAACAACACACACACACACCAACAACACACACACAACACAACACACACACACACACAACACACACACACGTTGTCAAATGGAACTCCATAACTCCTCCATAAGGGTATCAAAAGTTAACATGACAGTTATTAAAAGAGCACCCATTTTCCAGATGGAAAACTAATGAGGAAGTTATTAGATAAAATTAGAAAAGTGAGAGGTTCCCTCAGTGAATTAACAAATATAGACTGGACCTTTTAGTTATTAACCAACCAATCACTGAAGTTCATTGCTGTTTGTCTGTGTAAACAACCTTTGGTGTGTTAAAGACCTAAATGCTCATACTAAAATAAATACTTGCAACTTGTTTATGACATAACATTTGTTATTACAAGATATATAACGTTCTTGTACAATTAGTGATAGTCTATAGGCCTCTGTATAGAAAGAAGCACAATTGTCATTATGAAATGTCACTGTAACAGTTATTGCCAAATTAGATCGAGTTGTGGACCTCTGATATTTTGTTGCCTGGTTACTTGCAGATAATACTGTAAATGTCATTTGTTTGATTTATTTCAGGCACATTAAAAGTTAAGCCTGCTAAGAGTTCTAAATATATAATCTTTATGCATAATAAGGCAGGTTTAATATTGAACTATGATTTATAATTAAAAATACTTTGAAAATTTCCAGGTTGATGTGAGTGAGGTAACAGAAATGGTTGCACAAGATTCAGAAAAGAAGGGTCTATATGAAGATGCTGTTAAGTTGTACGATTTGGCCAAAGTAAGTTTTAACCGAGTTTGTTCAGCCGTTTAGCATTAGTTCATTTATTTGTTCAGGTTGAAATTTCTTTCAAAGACTCTGTTGCCCATTTGGAAAGTATGCTGTTCCCATCATTGTAATGTGCAGTCACAAATGTCAATTATTACCAAACTGTATTCATGTGGTTGGTACTTTAGTTTATTCCCTGTAGTGGGTACCATTTAGTGAAACTTGCTTAGCACAGTGTAAATGGTGTTTGATTTAACTGCCCAGCTTCATAAACTTGGCACTGCCCCAATTTTTATCTTGCTCGCTCTCTCACATGTGACTTGGTCTCATTGAACTACTGTAATTCTTTATAATGAAGTCACATGAAACATATGTTAATTGGTTAGTGATAGGTAGGTGCATTATTAAAACATTTGTAAACTGCAGCTATCCTTTTCTTTTTACTTTAGAATCATGAAAAGGTTGTGGCCCTGTTGAATCAGTTACTAAGCCAAGTGGTGCACCAAACCGAGAGTGGAAGTGGCAGTCAAAGGGGAAGAGTATTAGAACTGGCAACAGCAGTAGCTTTGCGTTTCAAGACACACGGCCATAACTCACTCCCCCATAATGCTGCTACTCTTCATTTATTGTTAGATCTTAGCACATTTTTCGAGCTTTACCACAAGGAAAGATTTAATGATGCATTAGAGGTAAGCATGTCTTCATATTATACAGATATCCATATAAGTGCAGTTTAGTTACAATGCTATTCTTTTATTGAAAGCCTCTGCTAATAATTTTTTAATTTTATTTTTATTATGATGAACAGTGAATATGTGTTAAAAGCACTCGCTTATTAAAAGACTTCACAGGCTATAATATGCTATGATTTAAAGGTTACTACATCTGAATACCTGGGTTTTCTTTATTATTATGCATAGTAATTACAATATACCTGTGACTGGGTGAATTTATTTCTATTCATCCAAAGACAAGTTCCTTTATTATCAAGGAACTCAGTTTTGTAACTAGACAGGTCTTAGTTTTCTCATTGTCCTTTATATATATCTATTTTCATTTTAATAATTTAGAGAAATAGCAATCAATTTCTCTAACAGAATCTTACTTTGAGTTGTGGAAGTCCATGCCTGAAATCAATGTGTACTACTGCAAATTATTAGTGTATAATTATGTAGCTTTTTTTACTGTATAGCTGTTGAAATAATTTTCCAGTATGTTTGTGTAAATAAGAACTCTCCAGTATTTGACTGCTTATTGGTAGCACATAAAAACCTTTTATACACCAAATATTTTATTGTCTACAAAATCATGGTGCATTCCAGGTTTTGAAAAGGTTACATGTCATAGCACTAAGAACAGATGAAGTGGAGACTAGAGTCAACGGCATGTCTTCGTATGGTAGCGAAGTTCGTAATGTGTTACCACATGTGCTTTTAGCTGCTATGACCACCACTCATCGCTTGTATTGCTCCCCTCCAGTCCAGTCATCTCCACAGACATCTTTTAATACTTCAGCATTGCCTTTATCACCGGCATTCAAGGTGAGAACTTGTGAAATGTTTTAAGTAAATTATTCATTTTTGTTATCAATAATGCCTCCTTAGCTGATTGATATGCACATTAATTCAGTAAGCTAATGCTGCTACTGAAGCCTTCACCTTACTGTATACATAAAGGAGGTAGAAACTTAGATCAGAAATGGTATACTAAGTGCTCCATGTAAACTTCAGGTAAATCTTCTCTCTTGACTAGGTGCACAGGTTCCCAAAATCTCTATCTAGATGAATTTATTAATGGGACATGGTCTCCATCCTTACATCATGTAGGATACCTGTTTGAACCTGTTGAAGGGTTGTAAACTTTCTAACATTGCGAACTAAAATTCTAGAGATGCTAGTGACGAACTAATCTATTCTTTCAAGATCTCTACAGTAAAAGTTAGAAGCTGGAGAATTGTACTATCACTTCCCTCCCTCTCTCCTTTGATGTTAGTGATGACCCTTGTCTCTTAATTGAAGAATGTTGGCTTGTAGACATTGTAGGATGGCCACTCACTGTATTGTTGCTTCTCCTCATTGTAATGTAGCCACCCAGAGTCTGGACCAGGTCTTCTGTAAGGAATTTTGTCAACATAAGTTTTGGAACTAAAATTCAGCTCATATAACAAGACACAGTTGCATACAGTGCTGCCAAGAGATAGCCAGTTGAACATAAATCCAACACTGGATTTAAGAAAAAGAAGGTAGCAATTGCAACAACACTGTACAATTTATTCAACAATATAAATACAAGATGCACACATGACTATATGCAATGTTAGGAGCTTCTCATGAAAGTGCAGAGAGTTCTGTATATTTGCATGAAGTAGTCTTGCCATTAATAGCATATCTTGAGAAATAACACATGACTATATGCAATGTGAGGAGCTTTTCATGCTTGAGTTAATTTGGTAAGCTAATGTTGCTATTGAAGACATTACCCTGCTGAACATGTAAGGGAGGCAGGAACTTCAGCCTAGAAATGGTTTACTGTATATCAAACCAAACTCAGGTAATCTCCCTACTAGGTGCACAGCAGCACAGGTATGCAAAATCTCCATCTAGAAGGACTTGTTTATAGTACATGGGTCAGTCACTGTCTCCAGCCTCATGTCACATAGGACTTGTTTGAGTCTGTTGAATATTTATGAATTTTTGAACGTGGAAAACTTACCTGTTCTGGAATTTACTTGTGAAGAACTGACAGTCCTCCCAGATCTCTACTCCAAAAGCTATAATCAGGAGAGCCTTGCTGTTACTTATCTACTCCCGCTCTTTGGTGTTATTGATGACATGTCTCATTCTAGTTAAAGATATGGCAGGAAATCTTGGGGATTCTATTGGCTACCAGTTATTGCAGGGTGGCTACTCATTGTAATGTAGCCACCCATGGAGTCTGGACCAGTTCTGTAAGGAAATGTGTCAACATAATGTAATACATTAAGTTGTGAAACTAAAATTAGGCATATATAACAAGATACACAACTGAGTAGTGTTCCCAAGAGAGAGCCAATTTAGTAGAATGCCAACATTGAATTTAAGAGCAAGAAGATAGCAATAGCAGCAACACTGTGCAAGCTATTCAAGAATATAAACACTGGTTACACAATAGCAATGTTGTGCTTAAAAGAAAAATTATATAGAAAAGTAGATAATTAACATCAACATGTAGAAACACATAACACACTTTACAAACAGGGTTATTTTGCTGAAACAAAAATTTCACAAAAGAAAAATCTTTTTAGTAACTAGGTGAAATGACAAAGGAAAAAAGGAATAAAGTTTCCAAGAAGCCTACTTTCATCTGCTTTTAACTTCTAAGACTAGACACCCCATAGTAACAAAGGCTTAGTATGGGCAGCTATTCACCTCTGTGTATCCACACTTACCCAGGCACTAGACATAAGTAAAAGTAGTCTGTAACTGAGGAGGACACCCTAGTTTCATCTTTTATGTGAATTTGGATTCATATATGAAAACAATATATGCACCAGTGCATGTTTTGGATTTTGTTGTCTAAAATTATATAAAATTTTGATTATTGCCTGATATTCTGTTTTCTTTTTCAGCACTTAAAGGAACAAGCACGGGCGATTGTGACGTTTGCAGGGATGATCCCAATGAGGCTTCATTCTGAAATTAATGCAAGACTGGTACAACTGGAAGCTTTGATAAATTAAAATAGATTATAGCGACTTCATTTTGATGACTGTACAACTTTTTTTATATTTTGATATATATGTGGTATTGTTTGTGTTGAAGAACCCTTGTGTGACACATAAGATATTGTATGAATGACTCCTTGTAATTTATGAATGAAATTGACATAATTTTTAAAGTATTTTTGAAAAACTCCAGCTAAATATATGAGGTATGTCTTGATTCAGTTTAGCAGGACACTTACAATATTTTTTGTGGGAGTCTCATAAATTTTATTGAAGACCCCAACTTTGTAGATGTTTGTTCAATAAAGATATGTACTTCTAAAAAACCCAAACGTTTCCATTCATCCTATTTAAAGAGAATTAAAACAAACATAATTATAAACCAAAATAGTTTTAGTAGATACATAGATCAAAACTATTAAATACAGAGCAAAATCATACTACTTCTTAATACCCCAGACTTTATCTTCTGAAGAAAATATCAACTGTTGAGGAAATATGAGAAACTTGATAGAAACTTTTCATTTCTGACAAAATGAGTAGTACAGGCAGTCCCCGGGTTACGACAGGGGTTTAGTTCTTGAGACGCCTCGTAAGCCGAAAATCGTCGTAAGACGGAACATCATAAAAAATACTAAGAAAACCTTACGTTTAATGCATTGGGTGCATTGAAAACTATGTAAACTGCATTCTTATTGCATTATTCATATAAAAACCTTCAAATATTGATTATTTTGCATTTTTGGTCTCATATTTCATCTGCCAGATCAGTGTTGTAGGCGTCGTAACCCTGGAAATAATTTCTGATGAATATAATTGTAAAGGTCTTAACCTCGGAACGTCGTAAGTCGAACCCGTCGTAACCCAGGGACTGCTTGTATATGGCTGACAAAGGAGCCTATACAATGACCACCTCCACAAAAAGACTGTTAAGAAAAAAATGCAATTTTTCAGTATATCAGGGCCTGCCTTAGATCTTTAAATATCTATTGAAAATTTGACTAAACTATTTAGCATAAAAAAATGAGTGGCCAATAGCTAATAATTAAAAAGCAATAATTACTCCACAACATTTAAAAATAGAGAAATAATACAGTTATCTTACCATATTTTCAAGCAAACCATCAATATCTAACACATATTTGCACATTCTGCTAATCTGAGAGCTTTTATATTATAATTCAACTTTGAAGTCAGTAAGTGCAGAGAACTAGTCTGGAATATAAAAAAAAAATACATGAAGTAATTTGTTCTCGTAAGAGGTAAATAAACTATACTACTCTGTTTTTTCCATCTGTCCAGCCGCCTGTGGTGTTTGCGCATGGTAACACTGCGTCCCAGGCTTTAAATAATATCCTAAAACACTTTTCAGGTGCAAATGTACACCCAGATATCCTTGTATTTACCTAAAACTTACACAGAGTGTAACTATTTAAAGCCCATGAAGCAGTGTTACCATGCGCGACCACTACAGACGGATGGACAGATGGAAAAACACGGTATAGTGCCTTTTATGTGGGAGTATTCCTCAGTGTAGCTCAAAATTGGTTGCTAAAACTTGATTATCTGCCGGGGGGCGGCGTCGAGGTGAGATTATAATACAGGAATTTGGTTTTTATACCTAGGAAAACTATGAATTACAAATATCTGTTCTTACAGTAATACAAACCATCACCTAAAAGATACACTCCCTATATGGGAGGTTGTCTTTGACTGGCAAGTTGAATCTCCACCTGGAAATGTTTCGTTCCCAGTCACTATAATAAATCTGAGTAAAAACTGCAATCTCCTATTCAGTCTTGTATAGCTGTGACAGCATTAGGGACAGGCCCAGATGGGATGTACAGTAGTACCTCGTACTTCGAACTTAATCCGTTCCAGAAGGCTGTTCGAAGTACGATTTGTTCGAAATATGAAACAAATATCCCCATTAGAAATAAAGGGAATCAGGATAATTCATTCCAGCCAACCCAATGTCCCCCTTTTCACAGTTTTTCTATTATTAATGTGTTCGAAAGTTAAATCAAGAGTGTAAAGTAATGGAACAGTACGTTATATGAAGTAAAATTGTCTAAATTTTATTTTTTCTGTGTACGATTTACGAACTGTTTGGTAAAAATGGCGCCGGCTGGCTGGGGGATGGAGGGAGGAAAAACGGGAACCCTTTTGAACAAACCGAATTGATTGCAGTATGCAAAGGTTGATAACAAAATAAATTTTATTCATATTAGGTTCAAAGATAATTAAAGGAATCGATAGTGTGTGTGTGTGTGTGTGTCCGATTGTGAGAGAGATAGTAATCAGCGTGTTTACACTTGGTTCTCAAGTGCACGAAATAGATTAATTATGGTTCTTAAGTGCACGAAATAGATTAATTATGCCACATTACATCAACTTACTGTTGGCAAACGGCAGACTTTTAAAACAAACATGAGGATTTCACAAACAAATAAATAATGTCAAGAATGCAAGATAAGGAAAGAAATAAAATAACTTTTCACAAGGAAGCTGCTTAAACAAACAATTGTTTATTGCAGATCTGAGTTACTTTTACAGTAGTAAAAATATCGTAAAAAGCAATTATCACTAGATTGGTATTTTACCGTAACAAAAATAAGTGATTTGGGTAGATCGAGTGTAAGTGAAAGAAGTGGGCGAATAATCATCCCAGATCAGCTAATAAGTCAATGGGAAGCAGAGCCGTTCTTGTCTCTCTCTCTCTCTTGAGTGACAGCGGGTGCCATTGTCTCTGCTACGATATATATATATATATATATATATATATATATTATATATATAGATATTATATATAATATATATATATTATATATATATATTATCACTTGTTAATATTATTCTCTCTCTCTCTCTCTGCGCACCGAACACTGACTCGAGCAAGCGTTTTTTTTCTACCGTGTTGCATTTGTTTTCACGTTTTATCATGTTAATTTCATTGTGAAATATTTTTTATGCGAATTAGCACTGCTTTTACGTACATATTATTATAGTAAAGATTTTACTGTTTTCTTCTCTTCTCAACAATACCACGACGCACGATAACTTAAAATCATTAATTCATTATTCCTGAAAAATATAAACGCTACCTCCCTTTACATCAAGTTAGCTGTGTATCACTTCAGTGACGAGTGATTTTGTTAATCATTAGTGCTAAGTTTTATTGTGAAAAGCTTTGTTCTTTCGAGGGTGTGACGTCAACTCAACCTCGCCTTAGGCTACTACGAGGAAGGTCCTTTATGAATCCAATGGACAACAGCAAATACTATACGAGTTTGCGGATGCTCTACATCTAGTTTAGCTTTTTAGAAATAATTCTCTTGACAATGGATTCATATTGCCGGATGGTACAGTTGCCTCAAAGTGTTCCTTTACCCTGTCCCCTTCTGTTTCATGATAATGGTCTGGTAACACTGCAATGAAGCCAGTTTGTCTTGTAACGACGGGTGTGAATGGCCGAGGTATTGGATGCCAGTGTTCATATTTTCTAATCACGACTGTAGCCAATATGTTAATGATATACGAATAATATACGATGTTAAACAAATAGAAAAATTGTATAGTTACAGAGCAATAAAAATAGCGATGGTAAAAATCATATTCAGTCCTTATTAACCGTAACCGTCAACCTTTGTTCCATTCAGGTGTGGCTGTGCAGGCGTTTGCTGGGATCTTACTTTTGTTCATGGTAAATCATTATTAGGAGTCAATTTCAGAACATTATTTGAATGGAAATAAGCTTTGGATTTACACAATCCATCTATTTATAAAGTAATGAAATTATAAACCGCAAATACCAAGACCTACACACATAATTTCATAAAGGCAATTATGATAGCCATTGACAGGTTAAGATATGGAAGGCTTTGGGGAAAAATGATAGACCACCAGATGTATAAAGGAACTAATGTATCCAGTGTGTAACTTGTACGTGTTTTTTATTCGAGCCACTTCTCACCAGAGTAGCCTAGATGGAAATTTCTCTGGCCGGTATTTAACTCGAGTCATCCGAGTAACAACGCACCTTAACCACCCTGAGTGGAAAAAGAAATAGTTTGCAGTCAATATGAGTTTTTATCTCAGCCTTTCGCCTCGTGGGATTCGTGACTGAATTTCTTGTCACTTGCGTCTCGAATTTTTCGACTATTTATGATCCCGTGGATTTGTCAGTTCAATGACTCTAAGATACATTTTTGCGTCCTTGTCCATATTTTTCAATTTTAATAAAAATTTAATTGAAACTGAAATTGATTAGTTTTTTGTGTGTGAAAATGAGCACCAAACTAATCTTGAAGGGAACACGTAGTTCAGTTGGCTACATCCACTATAATTGTTATACATTCTTTTCATGTTAACAAGCATTGTTCCTGATTCCAGTAATTGCAGCCTTATATTATCCTGACCCTTCCCTGATTAGAGCATCAGTGACAATTTTTGCTTTCCTTATCGCTAGGATCAAATTAAATGAGAGTCCGTTTAACCAACGGCTCCCCCAGCCCCCATTACTGATTCTTCAGCCAACCCCCCCTCCCATCCCTTACATATCTATGATTCCCACCCTCCCTCCATCCTCAGGTAGGCCTGCAACTCCCCAGGTCACTCCTCAGGAGATGTGGTGTGGAAAAATCAGTAATCCTAATATTTCAACGGCCACATGACCATTCTTTCCCCTCTTTTACAAAGCTCTGGAACTGCAGTCTAATAAGTTCTGTTTGCCTTTGCTTAAATGTCAACCCTCAATATTTTAATATCTTGTTTCTTGTTCTTGATTTTTTTTTTGGGAGGGGGTTTTGGTTTGGTCATAGCATCTAACTCATTCATTCTCCCTATGATTAGAAAGCACCAGTACTTAGGTCTAACAGAATTTAGTGTTGCCCTTGAGGTGGTAGCCAAAAGGCTTCTACAACTGATCAACCAGTTATTTAATTTTCTGAGTAAATTTGATTCGACTGGCATTTCACCAAGCATAATTTTCCTTTCGAAGCAATGAAATCCGTTACAACCTGTTATATATGGTCATAAGATGCAGATAAAGCTTTCTGACAGCTCAGGATATAATTATGAGATGAAAGTGTTTTTGAACGTAAAGTAACAGGATGTACAAAAGTTTAGTTCCTTCTTTTGGTGCTTTACCTGTCAATCATGAACATCTTAAGCAGGTCAACGCCAACCAAACCTACGTATGAGAAGTGAAAGACGTTTTACATACACACACACACACACTGCACTGAAGATAGTGTAGAGACCATGAGGCTGGATTCTTCTGCTTACCCTAGGCCTATGTCTGACATTGGAATACCATGACGAACACTGAGATAGTCTCTCTGTCTTCAGCCCTCGAAAATTTAGGCTGAGGCCAAAACTTTTATAATGTATATCTTTGGTTTCGATACTAAAAGGAGGCAGCATTGAAGTCTCCAGGGATGCAGATAACTACTTACTGGAGGCAGCATTGGAGTCTCCAACAGGAAACTTCAATGCTGCCTCCACTAAGTAGTTATCTGTGACCTGGAGACTCCAATGCTGCCTCCAGTAAGTAGTTATCTGTGTTCCTGGAGACTCCAATGCTGCCTCCACTAAGTAGTTATCTGTGACCTGGAGACTCCAATGCTGCCTCCAGTAATGTTATCCTTTTTCCGGGAGACTTCAATTTTGCTGCTTCCAGTAAGTAGTTATCTGTGTTCCTGAGACTCCAATGCTTCCTCCAGTAGTAGTTATCTTGTGTTTTTCCCTGGAGACTCCAATGCTGCCTTCCAGTAAGTAGTTTATCTGTGTCCTTGACTCCAATGCTGCTCCAGTAAGTAGTTATCTGTATTCCTGGAGACTCCAATTGCTGCTCCATAAGTAGTTATCTTATTCCTGGAGACTCAATGCTCCGCTCCTAGTGTATCTTGTAGACTTCAAGCTGCTCCTCAAGTAGTTACTGTGTTCCCTGGAGACTCCAATGCTGCCTTCCAGTAAGTAGTTATCTTAGACATCCTGGATGACGTCAATGCTGCCTTCAGTAAGTAGTTTCTATCCCTGGAGACTCAATGCTCCTTCATAAGTAGTTTATCTATATTCCTGGAGACCTCATCCGCCTCCAGTAAGTAGTTATCTACATCCCTGGAGAATTCTTGCTGCTTCCAGTAAGTAGTTATCTGTGTTCCTGGAGACTTCAATGCTGTCTCCAGTAAGTAGTTATCTATATTCCTGAAGACTCCAATGCAGTCTTCAGTAAGAAGTTATCTGTGTTCTTGGAGACTTCAATGCTGCCTCTAGTAAGTAATTATCTACATCCCTGGAGACACTAATGCTGTCTCCAGTAAGTAGTTATCTATATTCCTGAAGACTTCAATGCCTGCCTCCAGTAAGTAGTTTTATATTACTCCTGGAAGACCTCAAGCTGCCTCTAAGTAAGTAATTATCTAAACCCTTGAGACTTCTATCTGCCTCAGTAGTAAGTTTATCTTATTACTGGAGACTTCAATGCTGCATCCGTGTAGTTACTACATCCCTTGGAGATTTAATGCTGCCTCCTTAGTAAGTATATCTACATCCCTAAGAGACTCTTAATGCTGCTCCAGTAAGTAGTTATCTACATCCCTGGAGACTTCAATTACATGCGCTTCCACTCAAAGTAATGTTTATCTACAATTCTGGAGACTTTCAATGCAGTCTCCAGTAGTAATGTCTCTCATCCCTGAGACTTTTAATGCTGCAGTCCCCCAGTAAGTTTTTTAGTTTACTACATTCCCTGAGACTACAAATGCTGTCGCCAGTAGTAGTTTTATCTACATCCCTGAGACTTCAATGCTGCTTCCAGTAAAGGAGTTATCTACATCCCTGGAGACTTCAATGCGTCTCCAGTCTAGAAATAGTTATTTCTAATCCCTGGTTACTTCAATGCTGCTGTTCCTTAAGTAAGTAGTTATTTCTACATCCTGGAGACTTCCAATGCTGTCTCCAGTAAGTAGTTATTACATTACTGGAGGATTCAATGCTGCTTCCAGTAAGTAGTTACTTACATCCCTTGGAGACTTCAATGCCTGCCCCAGTAAGTAGTTATCTTACATTCCGGAGACTTCATGCTGTCTCCAGTAAGAGTTATTCAAATTCCCTGGAGACTTTAATGCTGCCTCCAGTAAGTGGTTATCTATATTCCTGGAGACTTCAATGCTCCCTGCAGTAAGTAGTTATCTATATTCCTGGAGACTTCAATGCTGCCTCTAGTAAGTAATAGTTTATCAGTAAGTAGTTATCTATATTCCTGGAGACTTCAATGCTGCCTCTAGTAAGTAGTTATCTACATCCCTGGAGACTTCTATGCTGCTTCCAGTAAGTAGTTATCCATATTTCTGGAGACTTTAATGCTGCCTCCAGAAAGTAGTGATCTATATTCCTGGAGACTTCAATGCTGCCTCCAGTTAGTAGTGATCTACATTCATGGAGGCTTCAATGATGCCTCCAGTAAGTATCTATCTGTATTTCTGGAGACTTCAATGGTGTCTCCATTAAGTAGTTATATTCATGTAGACTTCAATTTTTCTTTCTTGTAAGGTGTTTTCCACATTCCTTGAGAATGGACTACAGTTAAGTCCTGAAAGTATCAAGGTTTAGTAAAATACTATATTAATACTCACAAGTAAACAATTTATACTCAGTAATCTTGTGGGTTTCTTTTTTCAATGTAAGGAATTTTACAAGAATGGAAATTTGACAAAAAAAAAAGGACATATAGCTTCAATCAATCTGTATTGCTTGAGTCTTATAACAAAGGCTAATACAAAATTATGGTTGTGAAAAACACTGAATATGACAACTGTGTATTACTACATAGTTTTTAGATATGTGCTATAAATTCATTTATGAAACCAGCTGATTTTATAAAGAAAATTCATGATTATATAATTACAAAAAGCTTGGGCATTCTATTTTTTATCAATGATTATGACCAAGGACCAGCTCAAATGAGGGGGAAAATTTAGCCATTTAAGTTAAATGTAAAGAAATGAAATAAAAACCTGTCGAATACTAAAAGCAAAAGCAATTCAATCCAGTTCTTATTTCTATGCTGCAGGCATTTGCTGGGATCATACTTTTGTCCATGGTAGATCATTATTTAGTGTCAATTTCACACCCTCACAATGGTCCAGTTAGGGAGCTAATAAAGAGGAATGAAGTGATCTTCCGACAGCTTATAAACTTTCTGAAAAACATATCAATGTTGTTATAGGTATGCAATGAATGAAAGTTAAACTTGCCGTGCAACTGCTGTCCAAACATACTTATAAATCTTTTGATCACTTCGACAACCAAAGATATTTGAAGGGAAGGGCTGGAAAATTACAAGCCATTTCATTCGGCTTGTTGATAGATAGTTTGTTCCGTTTTATTCTCGACTGCCAACAGAAAGAAAATCATCAAGAATTGCTTACGTGACTAAACCTGTTAATGCAAGACAAAATCTTTCAAGACATGAATAGAACCGCTAGAGAAATGAAAGTGATGAATAGTACAATGCTCTATCCTTTGTCTAACTTGCTGAAAATGGCAAAATAAAAACTTGGCATAACGTATACTCTAAATTACAGATGAAATCAGGCTGGGTTGGGGCACTCTTTTGGTTGCATTTAAACATCGTCTCAGAGGCCACCTTTTAGGAAAAGACAGCACACTTGTAATTTCAAAGAGCAACGTTTAAAACTGCAACAGTGAAAATATAACATCCGCCTCATTTTCCCACGTCCCTGACAAGCAAGACGCATCATTCGAAGACGAAGGAAATTCCCTTCAGAAAGAACCCAATACATCAGCAATTTTATTTTGCTTACCAGTGTTTTCTAAGGATGATCAAAGTGATGACTTCAAAGACCAGGAAGTGGAAGAACAAACATGGGAAGATGCCATATATTGGCGGGTTCATTGCTCGCTAGTTTCCACAACTGGAACATTTAGGAGCAAAAGTAACAAAGAAAGATGACACAAAGATTGGTGCCATAAGCTTTAGTGAAGGGAAACTAATGAAATCTAGTGTTTCTTGATCATTTGAAATGTATGGATAAGATGTTTGATTCTCACCATGGGAGAAAAATGTTTTAACAGCCTGTTACGGAAATATGTATTTATCTTTATATTATTGTTAAGTTGTTGTGCTGCAGAGCGCAAATGGGTTGTTCTAGTGGTAATTGAATAGTTGAAGGACTGTTATTTATATTTGTTTCTCCCACTACGTGAGGTGAATTCGAGTGTTGTAACCCTGATCCCGCGGGGAAAAAGCCTTGGACACGACTGCGAGAGAGGAACGGCCCTCGATACTGGTGGACTTGTTGGATAGTCTTTGATGGACCTGTTGGATGGTCTTATTTAACGTTACTGGATTGCTCAGGAACAGTTTATGGCAAGTACGACTTCAGGGAAGTCTTGGAGTTTCGCAGTCTAGAGAATGCTGGCCAGCACACTGGGTAATTTACTTATGCCCTAGTGAAACGTATTGTCTACCGAAATACGATTTGCTTTTCCCCCCGTCAAAACCTTGGCGTAACTTAAAAGAGATTGTCTGAACTCGACTTCAGTTGCTGATAACGACCTCCGTATTCATCACCAAACGTCTGCTTCGTCTCCAATTGCTAGTCGACGATGGAATTCTTCAGAGCTCTAGTATGGATACCTTAGTCAACGGACTTCGATGGCGCTGACCAACCTTCACGAATTCAAAACTCCCATTCATCGAATCCCATCGACCTTAAACGTTCTAAGGATTTATTTTTCTTCATTATTTAAAGTTAAGTTTTTGTAAATATAATTATTTTATTTTAAAGCTTTCTTTCTTTACGCCTACCAATATATACTGTAGGTATTCCTATAAGTATTTATATTTAATTTTTTTTCAATCATTTAATGTTAAAGGGCGTAAGAGCCTGGAATCGGTCACAAACAAGACCCGCCCGTAACATTAATAGGCGACCTTGCTTTTACCTTCAGTTTATTGGTGGACGATGTGTGATAGGCTCAAAGAATTGGTGGCTTTGGGGCAGGAGTTAGGCTATGAGGGAGGTGAGTTAAGGGAGTTTGTTAAAGGTCAACAAGCTGCGGAGCGAGATGAAAGGCACGAAAGAGCTGAAGCTAGGAAATTAGAATTAGAAGCAGAGGAGAGGAAAAACTTAAGACAGCATGAACTACAAAAAATTAAATTAAGTTCTCCTAGTTCATTAGGGCTGGAGGGGACTTCCATTGTGGAGACAGATAGGTCTGGGTGGACAACGGTACTCAAGTTGGTTCCAAAATTCAATGAAAGTGAGGTATCAAAATATTTCCAGTCCTTTGAAAAGCTCATGAAACAGGTAGAGTGTCCTAAAGAGTATTATTGTTTGTTGTTGCAGTCTGTTCTCACCGGTAAAGCCCAAGAAGTTTATTCTTGTCTTTCAGACGAACAGTGTGCTAATTACGAGACAGTAAAGAAAATTATACTGAAAGCCTATAAGCAAGTACCAGAGGCCTATCGATTAAAATTTAGGCATTTTAGAAAAAATAGTAGCATGATGTTCATGGAGTTTGCTAGGTGCAAACAACAGTATTTTAATGAGTGGTGCTTGTATTGCTTGCCCTTTGCAAACAATTTATTTAGACACAGATTTCGTTACGGGTCTAGTTAAGGTCGCGGTGGCAGATACATTACCTGTCAAAGGGGTTGATATCCTATTAGGAAATGATTTAGGAAAAGAAAGTTGCCTTGTGAATCCTATTGTAATGAAAACTCCTACACCTGAAGCTGAAGTAGCAATCGTAACTAGATCTGGATTTGTTACTGATTCTGATAATTATGATTTAGATCTAGGTAGCAATGTTGATAGCTCATTAATTAGCGCACCTTTAGAAATATCTTTACAAAGAGATGACTTAATTAGAGCTCAGAGGGATGATGTAAGTTTAAAACATATCTTTGAGAAATGTGAAGAAGGCTCAGGAAATGATGATTATGTTAAGGAAAAGTTCATTTTGAAGAATAACTTGTTACATAGATTGTCACGACCGATTTTCGCTAATAGTAATGAAGTAATTGACCAGGTAGTAATTCCCTTTAAATTACGACCGAAAATAAGCTTGGCTCACGACAATATAATGAGCGGTCACTTAGGCGTAAACAAAACTTTTAAGAAAATTTATGACTCATTCTATTGGCCATCGTTGAGGAGGGATGCGAAGAACTTCGTAAATTCCTGTCACGAGTGTCCGATGGCAGGAAAACTTAACAAACCAATTCCTAAAGCACCTTTAATTAATATCCCGGTTACTGGAGAGCCGTTTGAGCACATAGTAATAGATATTGTGGGACCCTTACCGAGAAGTAAGAGGGGAAACTGCTATATACTCTCAATTATTGATAGAATGTCACGATTCCCAGAAGCAATTCCCATTCGGAACGCTAAAGCTAAGGCAGTAGTGCAACATCTCATCGCATATTTTACTAGATTTGGGTTGCCTAAAACACTTCAGTCTGACAATGGGAGCAATTTTACAGGCAAGTTTTTCAAGGACCAGATGAGAAACTTCGGTATGAAGCACCTTACCTCTACCCCTTATCATCCCGAAAGTCAGGGTGTCATTGAAAGATTCCACCAGACCTTGAAACATTCTTAGGAAGTTATGTAGTGGTGAAGATAACCTTTGGGATGTCATGTTGCCCTATGCTTTGTTTGCTTTGAGACAAGCACCAAGTGAAACATTAGGTCTTTCGCCTTTTGATTTGGTGTTTGGACATAAGGTGAGAGGTCCTGTAGAGGTTTTGAGAGAAACTTGGGATGATGAGAAAACAGAAGTTAATGTTGCAGACAAAATTGATAATTTTAAAACTAAGTTATTTAGAGCTTGGGATTTAGCTAGAGAAAACCAGGCAAGTGCTCATCAGAAAAATAAAATAGTGTACGACTATAACAATGCACAGACTTTAGTTTGTAAAATTAATGTAAAACGTAGTATTAATGTAGAATGTCCTTCGAAGGATATTAACAATCAAACTGCTGAACAGGCTAGTAATTCCTACATATTCAGTTCATTTGATGATTATTATCATTTGGGTCCCTCTCAGACAAAAGATGTAAAAAGAATAATTTCGAAGTATCCTAAAGTAGTAAGGGATGAACCAGGTCTTACTCATTTAATTGAACATGATGTTGAACTGACTGATACAACCCCCATTAGACAGCATCCTTACCGGCTGAATTCACTAAAAGCTAAAAATAGAAGGCTTACACGATGGAGCCTGATGTTGCAGGATTACGAGCTAGAAATAAAGCATATCAAAGGTGTGGACAACCAGGTTGTAGATGCACTGTCTCGAGGCTTTGTACTTGTGTGAACAGTGGTATGTGTAAGTTTTACCTGTAAAACTTTTCTTTTGGTGGGAGGTGTTACGGAAATATGTATTTATCCTTATATTATTGCTAAGTTGTTGTGCTGCAGAGCGCAAATGGGTTGTTCTAGTGGTAATTGAATAGTTGAAGGACTGTTATTTATATTTGTTTCTCCCACTACGTGAGGTGAGTTCGAGTGTTGTAACCCTGATCCCGCGGGGAAAAAGCCTTGGACACGACTGCGAGAGAGGAACGGCCCTCGATACTGGTGGACTTGTTGGATAGTCTTTGATGGACCTGTTGGATGGTCTTATTTAACGTTACTGGATTGCTCAGGAACAGTTTATGGCAAGTACGACTTCAGGGAAGTCTTGGAGTTTCGCAGTCTAGAGAATGCTGGCCAGCACACTGGGTAATTTACTTATGCCCTAGTGAAACGTATTGTCTACCGAAATACGATTTGCTTTTCCCCCCGTCAAAACCTTGGCGTAACTTAAAAGAGATTGTCTGAACTCGACTTCAGTTGCTGATAGCGACCTCCGTATTCATCACCAAACGTCTGCTTCGTCTCCAATTGCTAGTCGACGATGGAATTCTTCAGAGCTCTAGTATGGATACCTTAGTCAACGGACTTCGATGGCGCTGACCAACCTTCACGAATTCAAAACTCCCATTCATCGAATCCCATCGACCTTAAACGTTCTAAGGATTTATTTTTCTTCATTATTTAAAGTTAAGTTTTTGTAATATAATTATTTTATTTTAAAGCTTTCTTTCTTTACGCCTACCAATATATACTGAAGGTATTCCTATAAGTATTTATATTTAATTTTTTTTCTATCATTTAATGTTAAAGGGCGTAAGAGCCTGGAATCAGTCACAAACAAGACCCGCCCGTAACACAGCCTTAAAATCAGTGATAATTAAATTAGCGGATATAATTAGCAGTCACATCCAAATAACTTCAGAAGTAGACATATTTTGTTCCATGCCATACAGTTTTTAGAATTCGAAATTTGAACAGACACATTAGTAGTTCCAGAAAAGCGGTGCATAGATTGAAAAATTTAGCGACATAGCTAGTATATACTGTGTAAAATGTGATTTTATGGAGATCTGTTAAATGTATACTTTAGAAATAATTATATTATTGTTTAGAATGTTCTTTAGAATTTGCTCATGATTATTTAATGTATTAAAATATAGTTTTTATTCTGACTATTATTTTCCTTCGGAAACAGATAATAGTATTTAATAACGGATAAAAAGAAGAAAGCAAAGGTAGGTTTTCTATACTTTCAATGTCGGCACACCGAGCACTGGCTCAATTAAGACTTTTTTTTCTTTTTTCTGTATTGCATTTGATTGTTTTCATATTTTATCATTGCGTTCAATTTATTGTGAAATAATTTTTTTTTTATGTGAATTGGTACTGCTTTTACGTACATATTATAGTAAAAGATTTTCCTGTCTCTTCTCTCCTCAACAATACCACGACGCACGAGAAGTTAAATCATTAATTCATTATTCCTAAAAACTATAAACGCTACCTCCCTCTACCTCAAGTTAGTTGTGTATCACCGCAATGTCGAATGATTTTGTTAATCATTTGTGCTAAATTTTATTCTGAAAAGCTTTGTTCTTTCATTTACCATTTTGTTAATGTTGTTCAACTAGACAGTCTCACTCGGCGCACTGAACACTGGCTCAATGAAGACATTTTTTTTTTTTTATTGCATTTGGTTGTTTTCATACTTTATCATAAGGTTAAATTAATTGAGAAATTCCCTTTTTATGTGAATTGTTATTGATTTTACACACACACACACACACACACATATATATATATATATATATATTATATATCTATATATATATATATATATATATATATATATACAGTAATATTTTAACTCTCTCATCCCCTTCTCTCCTCAACATATCAACGCTCCCTCGTCCAGTCTCAAGTCACCGCGGTTACGTATGATTTTATATATCTTTGAAAGCTAAATTTCATATCAAATGCATTATATTTAATGTATTTTGTCGAATATTGTTATCATTATACTATATATTGTAAATGAAAAAATAAATTAATACAGTTTAACTTGTAAGATCCAGTAGGCCGTCGAATACAAGTATAAACTAGATAATCAGTCAGTTCGAAGTAGGAGCATTTGTTCGACAAACGATACAAAATTTTCTCGAAAAATTTGTTCGAAAAACGGAAAGTTTGGCATCTGAAACGTTCGACAAACGAGGTACCACTGTATCCGAGTTTTTGCTCTAAAACGAAAACCTTGGATGATCAAGTATGACCCTGTAGAAGGTGACAAGTTGGAAAGTAGCTAAATCCAATTAATAAGACTGATGGGTTCAGATTACAGCTCTAACCCCCTTTCCCTTCCCCAGTTAAATGGAGAGCAAGAAAAGATTTATCTTACCAGCCAAAGATCTAAGACGGAGCTCAACTAAGTAGCCACCAGCATGAAAACTAGGTCCAGATTGTACTAAATGCCCAAATATCTCCTGCTTGACATGATGCTAAAACGTCTTACAGGTAATGCCGAAATTATATCCTTGATACATCACTTTGGCCACTGTGCATCGTACACCAGCCTCCTTGAGCTTGAAATAGCAGTGTGCAGAAGTGCTGAGCGAAACAGTTCTTCCTAAAACTATTGACCCTGATAGGAATGTTGTCACTCACTTCTGCAGGGATAATTCTGATTTACTTCAAGAAACATCACCTGGCCTGGACCAACCAGTATCATACTGCTCACGGACTGATTAGTCAGGTGTCAGTGGATGGTGTGTGCATTCAATCTGAGCTAGCCTGCTCTCTGAGGAAAACAACGGAATGTTCTGTTACATACAGCAAGCCAACTGAAATTAATACTGTTTTATAAAATGTCAAGCAAAACCAAACATGGTATTTCTCTTTGAGCGGCCATTCTCTGAACAGTGGAACCTTCAATAATACTTTCCTGAATATGAAGAGCTATGTATTTAAAAGCAGCATCAAGAGCATTGCATTCCTCTATAGAGTTAATGTCCCTAGAATCAGCATCTTTTCTTCTAGCATTTTCTTTTTATGTGTAATTTTTTCGACAGGAGAAGTGATATTGAGCTTCCCTTGCCACCAAATCAGTCTCGAATTTTAATCAGAATCTTAGTCTTGTTTTTCTTCTGCTGCATTCTTTATTGTTTCCTCAGCTAGTTTTGTCACACATTTAACAAGTTTCTCTACCTTTCTTTGCTTTGTAATTCGATTTTTGCCACAGAATATACATTCATCAGAAGGAAAAAGAACATTTGCACCACACTGATGAGAGGTCCTGAGTTTCTTCGATGAACTTGGTGCATCATCACCTGAGGAACATTGTCTCTGTCAGTTTCGATGTATTTGTGATGAGAATTCGTTTGGCACTTGAGCACAAATATGAGGCAACTTTTTACTAACAGAATTCAAGGACTGTCGCGATTCACTGTCTCTAATTTTTCTGGAACTTGCCTCAGATACTGGCTTAACAACCAAATCTGACTTGTTTTGATCATAATGTTGTGTGCTATCAAAACAAGCCAACTTCGTAAACCAGTCAGAGAAATCTTTGAAGGTAGTTTCAACAGCAGCTATTCTGGAGAGCATGAGAAGGAAAAGTGAAGCTACACCTATGCATGGGTGGGTGGTTACCCACAAACACTAACTAGGTGACACCAAATCTGAAAACCTTGTTACCTGGCTTCATTAACTGGACCAGCTGTTGCCAAAGATGTCTATATAAAAGATAGGTTTTTTTCCCTCATAAGCACAATTAAAAGTACTGAAAACACAGAAGACAGTGAACCCATACTTTTCATGCTACCATAGATTCAAACGTACCTTATGCACAAATCTGTTTAATCTACCTCAATAGGATTGTAACTTACGCTAATGGGTGAATTGGCGTCATATACTGAACACTACTTTCCATCATGATGTGGACCTCACCATGATGTAAGACCTGTCATCAGCAATTAGAACGTCCTGTAAAAAAAAAAAAAACCCGTTCATAGTAAATTAATAAGTCACAGTATTCCACTAACGAGAAAAGAATCTGTTCCCTCGTTCCCACAAAAGTGTCTTTCAACAAAATCAGTCATTATAATTTATATATTTCTTCCATCTTCTGCTTATTACACCTGTATTCTAAGTTATACCAAAACTTCATGTAAATCTAATTGGATATATGTTTATTACCAGTTCCATTAATTAAAGTTATATGTAATGTAACATGTTGTTTCGAACTAAACAAAATAAATAAGGATATTAATTAAAGTTACATGTAATGTTACATGTTGTTTTGAACTAAACAAAATAAATAAGGATATTAATTAAAGTTGCATGTAATGTTACATGTTATTTTGAACTAAACAAAATAAATAAGGATAATGTATCCACTGGACCATGACAAACAACAAAAAAGTTATTGATGCTACCTCTATATTCCAGTTCATTTTATGTTAGCAATATTAGTACGTATTCCATATTCTGTACTGTACTGCAACATAAGGATCTTATCTATTGTATAGCAGCTTGTTACAATAAATATTTCAAATCACAGTATCATTTTACTAATGATATATATAAACGGAAAAAGTAATTTTGACATGAGGCTGCCACTAACATTCAGGTATAGTACCTGTGCAAATCTGCCTGCACAGTCGACCTGTGCATGCACACCTGAACGTTACTGTGAAACTACGCTGTATTTTCTGCCTGCACATGAGACATGAGTAAATATATAGTATGTATAGCTTAATCAATATGCCTGTATCAAAAACGACCTGCACAGGTGTGCCTTAAACGTTAGTGGGAAGACCTGCGCGGGATCTGCAGCCCTGCATAAATCAAGCACGTTCGATTGCTTATTTTCTTCGATACAAAAAACTAGTGGTAGGTAATCAAATCAAGAAAAAAAGTTACAGGAAAAAGTAATATTTTGGCTAGCAAAACAAATCACAGGGAAAACTCATATTAGTAAATTTGAAAAAACTCACATTAGTTAATTATGGTGGCCGGTAATAAAGTAACGGTAGCACTTACATTTCTTGGGGGTCACTAGAAGTACCTTTATAATATTTCCAGTGTTTTGTTTATGTTTCTACAGTAATCGGCAAAAGGTTTGTACTAAACACCGGAAAGGTGGATGCATAAGGGGTTAAAACACTTAGGGATTACTACTAGCTATAGGGGGATACACGCAGTGGATCCATCGTCATTGCGTGTATCAGCCTTATTCACTCGATATTTAATTAGTGAAACAAGAATACAATTGCATCTTTAAGCATACCATTCAAAAGATTTTAGTTTCGTTAACATAATGTGATATATGAAAGCGCCATACGAATTAAAATAGGCATGTGAGGTCTTCGTAAAATATGTTTTCGAGGCAGTTTTTCAATCCAATATGGCGTCCACCGACTGAGGTGCCGTTCGTAACCGCAGGGGATCCAACATCTTTCCCAGCCTTCTCAGCACTCATCTGAACAATGTTAGAGTATATGTAACGTTTATTGATCTTTCTCAAGATTGCAGTTGTAATCAGCACAACAAAACAACATTTCGTTGCCTATATTAGTGAAAGTATGGAACTTCTTATTCCTGGGGTCATGGCTTGAACTGAAATTAATTTTTACCTTGTAATTGGTGGTTTTATCCTTACTGCCATCACAACTGAAACTCCACAGTGCTTATTTGATTGTAATTATACATGTTTTGGTTTTAATTAACTTCAAATTGCACTTGAACTATGTTGCCGTTCCTGGTTCCTATGCGCTCACTCCACAAACACAGTTGCGGGCAGCACACGACTACATGGTTTATGAGGAGCAAAGCTTTATTCCCTTGATTGTTTACTTTACTCATTATTTAGTTTAACTTTACTTTGTTACCTCAAAATGTTTATTTAATTCATGTCTATTATCCCTTTTTTGCAACCAAATTAACCCCGAAAAATTACAGATATTTCTAAAGTAGATACTAGCAGACAACGGCAAGATGACAATAGAAGAGCGCAAACAACGCCGTAGGTACTATTCACAACAAAACTTTTGATATTTGAGTCTGGAATCTATTTACTTTTTCAACAACGAATATTTTCAAATTAATAATCATGAATATGTAAAAGATTTATGCAATTCATGACCTTATACTGCTGTTTTAACTATTTATTTAAATAATTATCTAGTGCACACTTCTTCTTCTTCTACCAAAACATTGTAGTTTCCTTGGATAAGCCGCGGTTGATATCATTGCTGATGATTGTTGTAAAGAAAGTGCCCCAGCGTCTATGGGTACTAGTGGTGTGCGAATTTAGCACTTGGAATGTTAAGTTTATAGACACAAGCAACTCCGCAAACATCGAGATGGTGTCAATCTTCTAAATGGTTGGTGTTATAAGTAAAAATTTCGAAAGCGTCATGGAGGTATGTTTGCACTGTGCATGGCTAGACTTTCATTAACCTCTGTTTAATCTTAAAATATGTCCTTAATTTCTAACTTTGGAGGAAATACTTCGAAAGGAAAGTAGAGGTCTCGAGCTCTTGCTCTCACCACAGATGACTCGTAACTGGTGCCCATCTCCGGCGTCAGGACGTGTTAAAGTACTTTTTCGAATGGTGGATCCACACGCGGTGAAAACTGGACCAGCTAATCCAGTCGGTTGTTTCCCTTATCTAAGAAGGAATAATGTGCTTTCTTTTCTGTGACTTTTTTCTTGTTTCTTTTTATTTCATGACTATTTTTACCTGGTTTCACAAAACCAACAGGCAAGATCAGGGCTGGATTTACAACTGCGGAGGCCCAAGGGCAAGAATTTTTGTGGAGGACCACCATTCGCTATCACATAGGCAAGGTGGTATATATGTAATGTTGGGCAAGGACCATACAGTAGCATATGCTGTAATGAGAATTACTTACAGCTAGGTACTGCCCTTTAATACTAAGTAGTTTTTTTATATTTTACACGTCTGATAAAATAACAACACCAATAACCACTATATAATCGGCAAAATTACAATATATTGACGACATTCGTCAGACGGAAATTTACACAAACACACAAACTTGTGGGAGATGCTAGCCCTAAGCTATGTAATATGCTAGCCTATATCTTACTGTTTCTTTTCTACTCGAATATTAAACACTTGGACTATTTAGTTGTCATCTCTGACACTTGATGCATCTAGTTTATAATGCCTTTAAAAATAACACATAATCGCGAGCAGACAGAGAAATATTTAGCAAAATTACCTTATCCCATCATCATAAAAACCTTTGTCATTGTTTACAGGAACGGGAGCTTTAAGCAGTGTTGCCGTTGTATCCACATAAAGTTTCCGCAAGACGCAAGTGCTTAGTTATGTCAGAGTCAAAGTAATAGGGTCTGCTCAACTCGGCAGTGGGGGCGGAGCTAATACTGTGACGTCAGAAGAGTAACGCTACCCGTGCGTCTCCATTGAATTACTTAAAGAAGCTTTAATTTTTATACATTTAATCCATATCGCATGTTTTTTTTGTTTTTTTTTATAAAATCTTGATAAAACCTGTAAAGAGGTCACATGCTTGATGTTTTTTAATAACCATTCAAAGTATATAGGGTCTGCTCAACTCGGCAGTGGGGGCGGAGCTAATACTTTGATGTCAGAGGAGTAACACTCCCGTGTTCTCCATTGAATTACTTAAAGAACCCTTAGTTTTTATACATTTAATCCATATCGCATGGTGTTTTTCATAAAATCTTGATTATAAAATCTGTAGAGGTCACATGTTTGATTTTTTTAATACCCATTCTCTCATTTAGTCACCAAACCTTGTTTTATTGCGCAAAATATACCAGTTTGAACACACATAGCTACTCCAGCTTTCTGCATATGTTTATTCTTTACTTATTTATTTACTTACCTATACACTGGTTTGCTGTATTCTCTTCAAGTCCATTTCTTTTAACATGACAAAACTCTCTCTCTCTCTCTCTCTCTCTCTCTCTCTCTCTCTCTCTCTCTCTCTCAGGTAGTAATATTATCAAGATTTTAGATAATTCTTAAGAAATGTATTTAGTTCTGTCACTGTGTTCATACCTCACTTTGAAAAGCAACTTTTTTTATGATAAAGGTTAGAATGATAGATTAATTTTATTTTCCAAATCTTATTGTGAATACTTATTGTTAGGCAATAAATAGAAAGAAAATGTGGATACAGGCAGTGCTAGAAATGGCAGTTGCATTTGCACGATTTGGCCACAAAAAAGAAAACAATATCAAAAGTATAAGAATTACATCATATACGATATAAGGTATCAAAGGAATAAATGGTGAAGAAAATGATGCAGGGAACACATTTCCAGCAAATTTCTCATTAGCACTTCATATCACATAAATATACTTCCGAACACATAAATTTACATATAACACAAACTGTATACATAAAGGTATTAATTATGCATGCCTCAAACGATTATAATATTTTCGAAAAAAGTACAAAAAGTTATTCGTCAGTCTGGCTGGATGTATCTGATGACGTTTCACAAGGGGCGGGGCTAGATTTCAGTTCTCCCACGAACACTTAATTTTTTTATAATTTTTGCGTGCGTAGATAATAT
>NC_087221.1:49754084-49829084 GCF_015104395.2 Macrobrachium nipponense
TTCTCTGACAGTATATATATATATATGTGTGTGTGTGTGTGTGTGTGTGTGTGAGTGAGTGTGTGTGTAAGTGCGTGCGTGCGTGCGTGTGTGTGTGTGTGTTTGTATGTGTGTGTGTTTTGGGCACCCTCTCTTTTTACATTTTTTGCGAGAAAAACTGTCGTGAATTAACAGTGGTATAAAAATCATCTCATCTGTAACTGTCTCTCATATGTCGTTTTCTCAGGCTCACATAGATACCTTCACAAATAATCTTATGTAATATATGTATTACTATGTGAACCAACCCTACATCGAAGGAATGTTTGCGTATGCGTTCACAGCCTTAGGCAACATAGTCAACTACACTGACAGCACAAGGAAAGAAGCGCAAGAAGACGTTCACCACGTCGTTCGATTCCCTAATAAGAACTAGAGGAAACTTTTCCGTAATACCCTCAAGAACGCAATCTGGAAGAGGTCGTAAAGCATAGCACTGCTCAGTTGTCCGTACTGAGCCAAGATTATTTTTCTGTGACAATCTAAATCTGCAGAACAGATAGAATGCGTAAGGTTTTGGTGATTGAGTGTGTCTTTCTCTGGAATGAGGCTAAAAGTGATGTGGAAAAGTGAATCACCCATAGCTGGATCATCCGGGTAGAATTACTAATGGCCGCTGCGGGCAGTGGTGTACGATCAACGCACTATAGTCTGCCGGCATCTTGCAGCATATTTTGCCACCGAAATTTGCACCGTTCATTTGACGTATTTTTCCCTCTTTGGTAGCAATATACAAATTGTGCATAGCCGGGACTGTTTTTGACATTACATTAACGAACACGCTCGATATTTCAGTATACACCAATAGACCGAAAATATTGGTTGACGGTATCGGCCTTTAAATGAGACCGGTTAGCGTAAAGTTGACGAAATAACTATTTCGCTAAACCCACTACTATTTTGCGGCCATTTCTAAGGATAGTTGATTTTCAAATTATAATTTCAAGCCAGAAAACGAAGTAGAGATATATATACCCCAAATATGTATTGCTGGCAATAATTCCACCCGTCTTCCACAAATTAACGTCAACAGGACTCGGCCCGTTTAATACCCCGAGGGCACTCACTACCCTGCCATTCTGTTTAGAAAAAATAGAAATGCCTATTATCAAACTCTTTTTGTGACCCAAATAAAAAAATTCCACATGAATACCAATTTATTCATTAATAAACAACTAAATTTCGTGGCAGATTTACCGACGCCTTCACATTTGTTGCCACCGAACGGCTGCACCAACCCCTTCGCCCACAACTGCCCAATACCCCTTCCATCCCTCCTTCCCCATCAACCCCATAAATTATCTTTGATCTCCTAACACATCTTTTTACCTGAGAGGATATTTTCGATGATTTATCCTCCCGTTACTTCCATTCGGTCTCATGTGCGACTGTTCAGTTTTATCATTCCCACAGCTTAAACTTCCCTGATCTTCCATCTACTGGATCACCAAAGTGTTTCTTTTATTCTCAGGTAACTACGGATCAATGTTAGGAAACAGATCCACCGCGATTCTGTCGTGTCTCTTGGTGACATCCTCGGTTACATTTTTGTAAGTATTGTCTCTCCAGACGTCAATATTTTCTTTTGATGTTGATATACGTGGAAGTTGTGGTACCTGTTTGACGCAAGCACCCAAGACTTTAAAAGGGAAATAGATAACACACAGATTTTATATCATTGTTTGAGGAATTCCACTCAGCAACACACCTGATACAGGCCCATACCCAGAGTTTTTTTTTTTTTTTTTTTTTATGGGGGCGGTTGCTGGTTGTTGGGGTGGGGGTGGAGGGGGGGGGGGGTTAGTGATATGTTTTCCCAAAACTGGACCTTTCCCCCTATGAAGGTCATTACATATATAGGCATACATCGTATTCCTGTTATCACTCTTGTACTTCCTACCACTAAAGAATGACGTTGATGCTTAACAACAAAATTTATATATATATATATATATATATATATATATATATATATATATACATAATATATATATATATATATATATATATATATATATATATATATATATATATATATATATATATATAAAGACTTACCAAAGAAAAATAAAAGATGGTTATTTATTATTTTGTAAGTACAGTTCAATGAAAAGGACAGTCAAAGAAAATATGGACTTCCAGAAATATTTTTGGGGTAGTGGGGTTCGTTCGACCGCCCCGACACCGCCCCCCCCCCCCCCCCCTCGCCCACCGTCCCCCTCAGTACAGGCCTGTGATACCGTCATCAACACCTCCAACGCTCCAAGGGCCTATAGATGTTCACAGCAAACCATCCCTCCTCTAGATAAGTTTTATTTCACATAATTTTGTTAAGTAAATAAATAACTTTTCACAACCGCTCATTCATACGTCATCCAAATCTGAGGCGATTCTTATCTCGGGTTGTAGGACCTACGTGAAGGAGACCAGACCAGAACATATTAACCCAAATTTCCATGTCAACACGAATGACCAGTCCGACATGAATCTGGTCTCCTTCACGTAGGTCCTACAACCCGAGATAAGAATCGCCTCAGATTTTGATGACGTATGAATGAGCGGTTGTGGAAAAGTTATTTATTTACTTAACAAAATTATGTGAATTTAACATGAGTGATTTTTATTTCGAGGCATTTAATAAACCAGGCGCTTATAGTCTGACTCGCAAACGCCTGATGGAGCTTTGAAAGGTAAAATGGTATGACCCACTTTTTCACTCTCAGGATAATTTTGAAAATTATACAAATGATCAGTTTTAGCATGTTTATTTATGCTGTTACTTGTAGCATTTGCCTTCTGGTCTCTAAGAGGTTATATTCTGATGACTGGACATCTATAAGAAACGTATACGCTATTCACATTCATGCGTACACAACACACACACACACATATTAGGGGGAAAGTTAGTCCACCGAAGTATAGTCCTTAACTTTAAACTAATGTTTTAATGAGCCTTTTAAACGTGAGACGTATCCTGTTTTAACAGATATATATATATATATATATATATATATATATATATATATATATATATATATATATAGATATATATATATATATATTATATATATATTCAAGCTCATATATTATTCGACAGATACAACGCAACGATCCTGAAGTATGCTATGGTCCAATTAGCTCAAACGTCTCGTAAAGAAGGTGAGTATTTACATTTTCCGTTCTTTAAGATCTATTATTTTGTTTCACATCCGATTCGTGGTGTCGGTCAGGATTATTGATAAATTTTCAGCTCATTTTTTTTTTCTTTTTAAATGTGGAAGGAACATCAGTTAACACTGAAATACTCTGCTTTCCGAACACAATTCAAAACATTGTAAATTTTTTTTATTTTATAGTTTCGTACGTTTTTATGTTGAAAAAAGAAGAAGAAACTGGTGATTTTGCGACCCTAGTATTATGGCCGATATATCATCGAGGCTATACTGAGTAAATTATAATCGAATGTCAAGTATCTAAAAACGATTCTCTCTCTTCTCTCTCTCTCTCTCTCTCTCTCTCTCTCTCTCTCTCTCTCTTTCCAGATGGCAACTACACTCGCAAATGTCAAATACCAAGCTTGGAGCATCGCTTCCAGTTCTACAGTTTCCTGAACATTAGGGATTACCTGTGCCAGAATCTTGTAAGTACTCTATCTTGAAGGCGCGTTCTCTCAGGTATGTACACATTCCGTACTTATAATAAGTGACTGCCGTGAGCATAAAGTCTGAAGGTCTATCTATCATGTCCTGACAACCTGCCGGTTTACAGTGCGTCCGATTATTTTTTTTAATGGTAGGATGACAGGACGCGACTACGGTACCTTCAGATTCGACGGTTGTGGCTGTGGTGTTTTCATGAGGGTCTATCTACACTTACGGCCAAATATCTATAATGTATAATATGATGATCTGACGTTGAAACATAATGTTCATTTTATCCTCACCCATTAAATGTTGTCAAAAAATGAAATAGAATAAAGTTCCTTCTTCAGCATTTCTGAATAACGAACCACAACCATTGCATAACCAGAGAAAATATACAAAATATTTTGAAAAGCTGGATCAAATATTTTCTGTGACGAAAGCGTCAAATCTCGACTCTGGACTTCAGAAAAATCCCGTCACGTGACTTATCTCCTTCATCTCGCCGAGTTCTGTCTCGCTTCGATCTCTTCCCGAATAGAAATGAAAATCTCACCTTGAAGAGATAGTTCAGATACGGCGAGTCAAGGGCCCTCGCTGAGTGATGGAAGAAATGTCCTGTGGACTAAAAGTTTATATTTGATGCTTGCTTGTTGTTGTTCTTGTTTTTTCTGCTTGATCAACTAAGCCAGAGACCACGAAGTGCTAGACATGTATTTAATCCCAGCAGTCTTTTGCCTTTTCTTCCGCGAGGATCAATACAACAGTTGTCTAGAATCTTGGGCCCGGCTGTGACCAAATCATGGAATGATCTGGTCATGCAGCTGAATCCTTAGAACTTCAGAAGCTCAAATTAGGTGCATCTGGACTTCTACCGGAGCATGTTCCTATGAGCCACACTTGACAGTTTCAGAGTTCGTCTTTACGTTATTGTATCTCTTGTATAATTTAATCTTTACAGCTTTCTTTTGTTTCCCAAGCTGGGTTTCTTTCTCCTACAGAAGGCCGTGGACTGTATGACCATGCTTTTCCAGGTAGATTAGAAAAAAAGGCTAGTAATGAGATTAAAAAATAAAGGCTAGTAATGATAATATAAAGCTCTATAAGAAACAATTGACAGTTTTAGAATTTGTCTTTACTTTATTGTATCTCTAGTATAATTTAATCTTTACTGCTTTATTTTGTTTCCCAAGCTGGGTTTCTTTCCCTTTCAGAAGCCCATGGACTCGTATTACCATGCTTTTCCAGGTAGATTTTTGAAAAAAGAAAAAGAAAAAAAGGCTGGTAATGTTATTACAAATAACGATAACAGATACCCCTTACCAGCTCTGACAACCAGACACATTCTAAACGTTGTTTCATTTGTTTTTCATTCGTTCTAGAAGTGGCTGGGGGAAGGCGATGGCCAGAAGGCCGTGTGTATGGACGCCAACTTCAAAATCTCTCCAGGCGACTGCCACGTCCTGTCATTTGGCATCAACAACGAATGGTCCTTCGACGACGAATTCGCCCGTCGTGGGTGTAAGGTGGGACCCTCAAATTAGCTAGATTGCCTTTCTTTTTAATTTACTTCCTTTACAGTTTACGCATTCCCAAATTACTGTATTCCCTTTCTGTTTAATTCTACTTCCTTTAAAGTTACTGGGATTCCGCCAATTACGGTATTCCCTTTCTGTTAAATTCTACTTCGCTTTAAAGTTTTACTGGGATTCGCCAAATTACTGGTAATTCCCTTCTGTTTATTCTACTTCCTTACAGTTTACTGGAATTCGCAAATTACTGGTATTCCCTTCTGTTAATTCTACTTCCTTTAAAGTTTACTGGGATTCCCAAATTACTGTATTCCCTTTCTGTTACATTCTACTTCTTACAGTTTAATGGGATTCCCCAAATTACTGATATTGCCTTTCTATTTAATTCTACTTCCTTTACAGTTTACTGAGATTTCCCCAACAATTACTGATATTCCCTTTCTATCTTTAATTCTACTTCCTTTTCAGTTTACTGGGATTCCCCAAATTACGATATGCCCCTATTTAATTCTACCTTCCCTTTTACAGTTTACGGATTCCCAATTAACTGATATTCCCTTTCTATTTAATTCTCTTCCTTTACAGTTTAATGGGATTTCCCCAAATTAACTGATATTCCCTTTCGTTTAACGCTAACTTCCTTTTACATTTACTGGAATTTCCCCAAATTAACTGATATTCCCTAGCTATTTAATTCTACTTCCTTTACAAGTTTAAATGGATTCCCAAAATTCTGATTTCCCTTTCTATTTAACGCTCCTTCCTTTACAGTTTACCTGGAATTCCCCAAATTACTGAATTCCCTTTCTATTTAATTCTACTTTCCTTTACAGTTTTTTACTGGAATTTCCCCAAATTACTGGATATTCCCTTTCTATTAATTTTACTTCCTTTACCGTTTACTGGGATTCCCCAAATTAACGAAATATTCCCTTTCTATTCTATTTAATTCCCTACTTTTCCTTTACAGTTTTTACCTGGGATTCCCCAAATTTACTGATATTCCCTTTCTATTTTAACTCTACTTCCCTTTTTCAGTTTAAACTGAATTTCCCCAAATTACGGATATTCCCTTTCTATTTTAATTCACTTCCTTTACCGTTTACTGGAATCCCCAAAATTACTGAATATTCCCCTTTCAATTTAATTCTACTTCCTTTACATTTTAACGGGGGGGGGGGAATTCCCAAATTACTGATATTCCCTTTCTATTTATTCTACTTCCTTTACAGTTTAATGGGATTCCCCAAATTAATGTATTCCTTTTCTGTTTAAGTCCTACTTCCTTTACAGTTTATTGGATTCCCCAAATTTCTGATATTCCCTTTCTGTTTATTCTACTTCCTTTACAGTTTATTGGGATTCCCATATTACTTATATTCCCTTTCTGTTTTAATTCACTTCCCTTTACATTTTATTGGGATTCCCTATTACTGATATTTCCCAAAATTACTGATATTCCCTTTCTTTTTAATTCTATACTTCCTTTACAGTTTACTGGAATTCCCCAAATAACTGGTATTCCTTTCGTTTAATTCTACTTCTTTACAGTTTATTGGGATTTCCCCATTTAATTACCTTTGTATTCCCCATTACTGTATTCCCTTTCTAATTCTATCTTCCTTAGTTTACTGGAATTCCCCAAATTACTGGTATTCCCTTTCTGTTTAATTCTACTTCTTACAGTATGATTTCAAATTAACTTGATATTTCCCTTTCTTATTGGTATTTCTTATACTTCCTTACAGTTCACTGGAATCATTACTGTTATTCTTCTGTTTAATTCTACTTCCTTTAGAGTTTATTGGGATTCCCAAAATTACTGATATTCCCTTTCTATTTAATTCTACTTCCTTTACAGTTTATTAGGATTCCCCAAATTACTGATATTCCCTTTCTATTTAATTTCTACTTCCTTTACAGTTTATTGGGATTCCCCCAAATTACTGATATTCCCTTTCTATTTAATTCTACTTCCTTTACAGTTTACTGGGAATCCCCAAATTACTGATATTCCCTTTCTATTTAATTCTACTTCCTTTACAGTTTACTGGGATTCCCCAAATTACTGATATTCCCCTTTCTATTTAATTTTATACTTCCTTTACAGTTTACTGGGATTCCCAAATTACTGATATTCCCTTTTTATTTAATTCTACTTCCTTTACAGTTTTATTGGGATTCCCCAAATTACTGATATTCCTTTCTATTTAATTCTACTTCCTTTACAGTTTATTGGGATTCCCCAAATTACTGATATTCCCTTTCTATTTAATTCTACTTCCTTTACAGTTGTTTATTGGGATTCCCCAAATTACTGATATTCCCCTTTCTATTTAATTCTATACTTCCTTTACAGTTTACTGGAATTCCCCAAATTACTGATATTTCCTTTCTATTTAATGCTACTTTCTTTCTTTACAGTTTATTGGGATTCCCCAAAATTACTGTATTACCTTTCTATTTAAATTCTAATACTTCCTTTACAGTTTTACTGGGATTCCCCAAATTTACTGATATTTCCCCTATCTATTTAATTCTACTTCCTTTACAGTTTATGGGATTCCCCAAATTTACTTGGATATTCCCTTTCTATTTATTCTACTCTTCTTTTACCCAAACTTTACTGGGAATCCCCAAATTACTGTATTCCCTTTCCTATTTATTCTATACTTCCTGTACAGTTTACTACTGGGATTCCCCAAATTTACTGATATTCCCCCTTTCTATTTAATTCTACTATCTTAACAGTTTATTGGGATTCCCCAAATTACTGATTATTCCCTTTCTGGGTTTAAATTCTACTTCCTTTACAGTGGTTTACTGGATTCCCCCAAATTTACTGATATTCCCTTTCTATTTAATTCTACTTTCCTTTACAGGGTTTACTGAATTCCCAATTTACTTTTGGTTTATACCCCTTTTCTGTTTACCCTTTCTTTTAATACTTCCTTTAACAGTTTACTGGATCCCCTCAATTACTGTTATTCCCTTTCTGTTTAATTCTACTTCCTTTACAGGTTTATTGGTTTGAATTCCCAAATTTACTTGGGGTTATTCTTTCCCTTTTCTATTTAATTCTATACTTCCTTTACAGTTTAAACTGGGATTTCCCAAATTAACTGATATTCCCCTTCTCTATTTAATTCTCTACTTCCTTTTTTACAGTTACTGGGTTCCCCAAATTACTGGTATTCCCTTTCTGTTTAATTCTACTTCCTTTACAGTTTATTGGGATTCCCCAAATTACTGATATTCCCTTTCTATTTAATTCTATACTTCCTTTACAGTTTACTGGGATTCCCCAAATTACTGATATTCCCTTTCATTCAATTCTACTTCCTTTTACAGTTTTACTGGGAATCCCCAAATTACTGATATTTCCCTTTCTGTTTTAATTTCTACTTCCTTACATTTATTGGGATTCCCCCCAAATTCTGGTATTCCCTTTCTGTTTAATTCTACTTCCTTTATAGACCTGATTTCCCCAAATTACTGGTATTTCCCTTTCTGTTTTAATTCGACTTCCTTTACATTTACTGGATTCCCCAAATTTCTGGTATTCCCTTTTCTGTTTTAATTCTACTTCCTTTACAGTTTACTGGAATTCCCCAAATACGATTTCCCTTTTCTTTAATTCTACTTCCTTTACAGTTTACTGGAATTCCCCAAATTACTGATATTCCCTTTCTATTTAATTCTAATTCCTTACAGTTTTACTGGAATTCCACAATTACTGATATTCCCTTTCTATTTAATTCTACTTCCTTTATTGTTTATTGGGATTCCCCAAATTACTGATATTCCTTCTCTTTAATTCTACTTCCTTTACAGTTTACTGGAATTCCCCAAATTACTGATATTCCCTTTCTATTTAATTCTACTTCCTTTACAGTTTACTGGAATTCCCCAAATTACTGATATTCCCTTTCTATTTAATTCTAATTCCTTTATAGTTTACTGGGATTCCCTAAATTACTGATATTCCCATTCTGTTTAATTCTATTCTTTACAGTTTTCTGGGATTCCCAAAATTACTGATATTCCTTTCTATTTAATTCTACTTCCTTTACAGTTTACTGGAATTCCCCAAATTATTGGATATTCCCTTTCTGTTTAATTCTACTTCCTTTACAGTTTACTGGAATTCCCCAAATTACTGGTATTCCCTTTCTGTTTAATTCTACTTCCTTTACCGTTTATTGGGATTCCCCAAATTACTGATCTTCCCTTTCTGTTTAATTCTACACATTTTACAGTTTACTGGAATTCCCCAAATTACTGATATTCCCTTTCTGTTTAATTCTACTTTCTTTACAGTTTCTGGGATTCCCAAAAATATGATATTCCCCTTTCTATTTAATTTACCTTTTTACAGTTTACTGGAATTCCCCAAATTACTGATTTCCCTTTTTGTTTAATTCACTTCCCTTTACAGTTACTGGAATTCCCCAAAGTTTTACTGGAATTCCCTTTCTGTTTAATTTTACGTCCTTTTAAAAGTTTTTATGATTCCCCCCATTACTTTTGATATTCCTTTCTGTTTAATTCTACTTCTTTTACAGTTTACTGGAATTCCCCAAAAATTACTGATTCCCTTTCGGTTTATTCTCTTCCTTTACAGGTTTTACTGGAAATTCCCCCAAAATTATGGTATTCCCCTTTCTGTTTAATTCTATACTTCCTTTAACAGTTTACTGGAATTCCCCAAAATTATGGTATTCCCTTTCTGTTTAATCTACTTCCTTTACAGTTTATGGATTCCCAAATTACTGGGTATTCCCTTTCTTTATTTATGTCTACTTCCTTTACAGTTTACTGGGATTCCCAAAATTTTACTGATATTCCCTCTCTATTTAATTCATACTTCCTTTACATTTTACTGGAATTTCCCCAAATTACTGTATTTCCCTTCTGTTATTCTACTTCCTTACGTTTTATTGGGATTCCCCAAATTACTGGTATTCCCCTTTCTATTATTCCTTATACTTCCTTTACATTTACTGGATTCCACAAATTACTGATATTCCCTCTCTATTTAATTCTATAACTTCCTTACAGTTACTGATTTCCCAAATTACTGTATTCCCTTTCTGTTTATTCTACTTCCTTACGTTATTGGATTCCGCCAATTACTGATATCCCTTTCTATTTAATTCTATACTTCCATTTACAGTTTACTGGAATTCCCCAAAATTAACTGATTTCCCTTTCTATTTAATTCTAACATCCTTTACGTTTACTGGGAACCCCAATTACAGATATTCCCTTTCTGTTTAATTCCTACTTCCTTTAAAGTTTATTGGGATTCCGCCAATTACTGGGAGTTTCCCTTCTGTTTATTCTACTTTCCTTTAACAGTTTACCTGGGATTCCAAATTACTGGTATTCTCTTTCTGTTAATTCTACTTACTTTACAGTTTACGTGGATTCCAAAATTCTTGTATTCCTTTCGTTTTAATCTACGTCCTTTACAGTTTACTGGATCCCCAAGTTACTGATATTTCCCTTTCTATTTAATTCTACTTCCTTTACAGTTTCTGGAATTTCTCAAATTACTGATATTCCCTTCCTATTTAATTCTACTTCCTTTACAGTTTTACTGAATTCCACAAATTAACTGATATTCCCTTTCTATTTAATTCGACTTCCTTTACAGTTACTGGAATTCCCCAAATACTTGAGTTCCCTTTCTATTAATTCTACTTCCTTTACAGTTTCTGGAATTCACCAAATTACTGATGTTTCCCTTTCCTATTTAATTCTAACTTTCTTTACAGTTTTCTGAATTTCACCAAATTATTGATATTCCCGGTTTCTCTTTTTAATTCTACTTCCTTACAAGTTTCCCCTGGAAATTCCCCCAGATTACTGATATTCCCTTTATATTTAAATCTACTTCCTTTACAGTTTACTGGGATTCCCCAAAATTACTTGATATTGCCTTTCTATTTAATTCTACTTCCTTTACAGTTTACTGGAATTCCCCAAATTACTGATATTCCCTTTCTATTTAATTCTACTTCCTTTACAGTTTACTGGAATTCCCCAAATTACTGATATTCCCTTTCTATTTAATTCTACTTCCTTTACAGTTTACTGGGATTCCCCAACAAATTACTGATATTCCTTTCCTTATTTATTCCTACTTCCTTTACAGTTTACTGGGATTCCCCAAATTACTGATATTCCTTTCTGTTTAATTCTACAATTACTTAACAGTTTACTGGATTTCCCAAATTGCTGATATTCCCTTTCTCTTTAATTCTACTTCCTTTACAGTTTGCTGGATTCCCCAAATTACTGATATTCCCTTTCTGTTTAATTTCTACTTACTTAACAGTTTACTGGATTCCCCAAATTACTGATATTCCCTTTCTATTTAATTCTAATTACTTAACAGTTTACTGGGATTCCCCAAATTACTGACATTCCCTTTCTATTTAACTCTACATCCTTTACAGTTTACTGGGATCCCCAAATTACTGATATTCCCTTTCTATTTAATTCTATACTTCCTTTACAGTTTACTGGAATTCCCCAAATTACTGATATTCCCTTTCTGTTTAATTCTACTTCCTTTACAGTTTATTGGGATTCCCCAAATTACTGATATTCCCTTTCTATTTAATTCTACTTCCTTTACAGTTTATTGGGTTTCCCCAAATTACTGATATTCCCTTTCTATTTAATTCTACTTCCTTTACAGTTTACTGGGATTCCCAAAATTACTGATATTCCCTTTCTATTTAATTCTACTTCCTTTACAGTTTACTGGATTCCCCAAATTACTGATATTCCCTTTCTATTTAATTCTACTTCCTTTACAGTTTACTGGGATTCCCCAAATTACTGATATTCCCTTTCTATTTAATTCTACTTCCTTTACAGTTTACTGGGATTCCCCAAATTACTGATATTCCCTTTCTGTTTAATTCTACTTCCTTTACAGTTTATTGGGATTCCCCAAATTACTGATATTCCCTTTCTATTTAATTCTACTTCCTTTACAGTTTACTGGGATTCCCCAAATTACTGATATTCCCCTTTCTATTTAATTCTACTTCCTTTACAGTTTACTGGGATTCCCCAAATTACTGATATTCCCTTTCTATTTAATTCTACTTCCTTTACAGTTTACTGGGATTCCCCAAATTACTGATATTCCCTTTCTGTTTAATTCTACTTCCTTTACAGTTTATTGGGTTCCCCATTCCCCAATTACTGATATTCCCTTTCTATTTAATTCTACTTCCTTTACAGTTTACTGGGATTCCCCAAATTACTGATATTCCCTTTCTATTTAATTCTACTTCCTTTACAGTTTACTGGATTCCCCAAATTACTGATATTCCCTTTCTATTTAATTCTACTTCCTTTACAGTTTACTGGGATTCCCCAAATTACTGATATTCCCTTTCTATTTAATTCTACTTCCTTTACAGTTTACGTCATAGAGACAATGTTTTCCTGTAGTATTTTTTTCTTGTTTTTTAAAATTTTGTAATTTTTGGACGTACGTTTGCATTTGACGTATGAATGTGACATTAACCATCTTTTTAGCTCCCCGACTCATTAATACTATTACCTCTTTTAGTTTTGGGATCGGTTCTGCTCTTTCCCACTTGAGCTTAAAAAAGATCTAGATGGTATATGCCTTTCTTTCTTTCGGCTGGGTGACTAGTCCCATTCTATTTTATATGAGATGAGATCTGGTCCCCCCAATAGATAAATAAATAACTAAATAAATAAGTAGATAAATGAATAAATAAATAAGTAAATGAAAATAAATAGTAATAGAATAAATAAATAAATAAATAGAATAGGTAAATAAAAAATAAATAAATAAATTGGTAATAAATCAAATGAATAAATAAATAAATAAATAAATCGTAAATTATAAATAAATGGGTAAAATAAATAAATAGATAAGTAAATAAATAAGTAAATAGATAAATAATAAATAGGTAAACAAATAAATAAATAAATAAAAAATAAATAAATAAGAAATAAATAAATAATAGATAAATAAATAAATAAATAAGTGATTTAATTAATTAATTAATAAGTTAAGAAATAAATGAACGAACAAGTATGAAAATATTTTGTAAAATATATTTCTACCTTTTTCGTCTGGGTATGTGCTTCTGTTCTACCCCATCCAAGCTGAGATCGTTCGACGCAGATAAATAAGGTGCACTTTCTCTCAGGTCTATTCCTTCGACCCCACGATGGATGCGGAGGACCACCAGAGGTCCCCAAACGTCCAGTTCTTCAAACTTGGCATCAGCAACATCCAAGGCACAAGGAAAGTCGGCATGGGGTCGGATTTTAGGTACTGCAAGGTGAGGATATGATTCTTCTTCTTTCGTTTGGTCCCTCGAGACCGATAGAACGGGCAGTTTGATGTCCTTGACTAGCCCAGAGAATTCCATGATGAATAGATCAGGGAAAACAGAAGGAACAGGTTTCTAGGGGTTTTCCAGATGAGTATTTCAAGAAAGGGTCGATTTAAGGGAAGGAGATAAAGAAATGAAAGTATAGCTTTTATAGAAAAACAAATGAATCGAAAAGGATTATTGGTATTATGCTGATAAAAAACGTAGCTATATACATTTAGATAAATCACCCAAACAGGTAACTACTTGCAGTCACTGGTGTGTTTCAATAATCACCAGTCAAATATTTCTAAGCCAGGTATTAGTAAAAAGTGTTTCTTTAGTACTGCAGATATACTCGTCGTTAAAAGTAAAGAAAAGAAAAAGTTCTCTTGCCTTATGTCAATTAGCAGTGGGAAAACTATCCAGTGTGCTTATCAAAGAGGAAAGTTATCCTAATAAGTTCAGAAGGGACGAGTTGCTTAGTTCAATATAAAGAAAAAAAAAAAACCTTCCCTGAGTACATCGTTAAAGGGAAGGACTCTCTTCTCCACCCAGATCATGAAATCGTTATCCTGTCATGCGAATGTCAGGATCCTGTCATGTGATTATCAGAACGAATAGGCTACGACGTCATGAAAATCTAACTCATAATAACTCCTCCACCCCGCCATTCGGCAACAGGTCGACAGGTACGAGAACATCTTGGCTCGCCTGAATCTGACCGACACGACCATCAGCTACCTCAAACTGGACATCGAGCTTTCGGAGCTGGAATTCTTCCAGGATATCTTCAGGAACTCTCCCCACCTCCTAAATAACGTGCAGCAGATTGGAGTGGAGCTGCATCATGGCCATATGGGTAATAAAGGACGTTTTAATACATTAAAGAGAGTGTTTTCGAGAATAGGCCCAAAGCTTCAGCGCTTTGGAGTCGACCTCCTTAATTACTTAGCAGCAGACTTTGCCACGGATAAGTATGTAATTAAAGATATAATTAAACGCTATTAAGTTGCTCTTGAAACGAGACTTACTGTAGACCAACATCTGAAAGCAAAAGGGCAATCAGTGATATTTTATGTAGCTATTAAGCGCCTTTGTAAATATATTTTGATTAATAAGCACATTAGGGCAGAACTTTTTTATGAATACGCTGATAACTTTATTGTTTTATTGATCTTGAGAGCTCCTCGGAAAAGACAGTTGCTCAACAGATCAGAGTAAAACTTCATAATATTCTTAGCATATCTTTAAAAGGTCCTCGGAAAACGATTTGAGTACTGTATACGTAAGGAAATGTCATTACTCATCTAATTAAAGATGACAGCCATTATAGATAACATTTTCTTTCATTCATTACGAAAATGACAGCGGTTTTTGGTGCATACGGGGAGGGTCATTTGATTATTCAGAAGAATAAGGGTCGAGTAGCATCACCAATACATGGTTAATGTTGTGTTATGTATTGGTATTATGTATATACGATGTTCTTGCAGATACATACTGCTACAATCTGAAAAGAAGACTATTGTGCCGGCTTTGTCTGTCCGTCCGCGCTCTTTTCCGTCCGCACTTTTGCTGTCCGGCCTCAGATCTTCAAAACTCCTGCGGCTAGAGAACTGCACATTGGTATGTTGCTCATCCGCCTTACAATCATCAAACATACCAAATTGCAGCTCTCTACCCTCACCAGTTTTTATTTCATTTAAGGTTAAAGTTAGCCATAATCGTGGGGCTGGCAGCGATCTAGCCCATGCCACAGCCGGGCCTTCGGTAAAGTTTCATGGACCGCGGCTCGTACAGCATTATACCGAGACCACCGAAAGATAGATCTGTTTTTGTGTCCCTGATTATATACGCTGTGCAGAACACCCGATCGCGCCGAGGAAACTTCGGCTCATTTTGTACTTTTTCTTTGTGTTTTTGTTTTTATTCCTAACAAGACTGACTCCATCCCTTCAGGCGAAGGCGTAGAGAACCCGGCGGCGGAGAGAGACCCCATGTCCCCAGTGAGCACCTTCCAGCACTTCTGGCAGTATTTCCACGAACTCAAGTGTCACGGATTCAAGCTCATTCACTCCCACCCGAACTTCATTTGGACTGAAGCAGTGTGGGGCAGGATAGGACCTCCTGATCGACGGATAGACACAGTATAACGTGATCGAAGGCTCATTCAGCCTGCACGTTGCTTGACCAAAAGCTAAAATTGCAGGGACGAAAGCTAAGGCTCATTCAACCTCAACTTTCTTCGACGCAAAGCTAAAATTGCAGGGATGAGAGCCATACGTAGTTAGTTTAATAAAAAGCTAGAATCAGCGTAAAATGCCGAATTTAGCCGAAGGGAGAACTTGTTAGCTTCAATACGAGAAAGATCTTAACATATTCAAGTAAATATCCTTTAGTGATTTTCTTAACCTCATATTCTACATATCTTGTGTAACTAGGTTCAGTTAGAAATAGAAAAAATAAAATTTCAATTTATCTGAATACTGTTGGTTAGCTGGATGAACTTTACTAAAAACAAATGCCATAATTTAATTGTGACTACAGTCTTTCAATGTATTAAGGTCTAAATTCTTAGGTACGCATTCGTTTACTTGGGCAGGTACAACTGTATGGGCATAAAACAATCTTGAAATAAATTAATCATCAGCTTTTATACTTTGTTTTGAATTGATGTCTTTTATTTTTTCCGGCGAGCTTTCCTTTATCAGTAAAGAACAGTAAACTGAAGTGAGTGTGAAATTACTCTTCCATTTCTTATATAAATTTCTGACGCACGGGTTCCACCTGAAAGGCGAGGGCACTACCAGCTGAACCACACAGGTCTTAAAAGAAACTGCTGGAACCTAAGTATACCACTGTAACTAAGGCTTTTTTTACCTGGTCAGGCTTACTGCTTAGTTACATACACACACATATAATATACATATATATATAATTATTTATATATATTATATATCTATATATATATATATATAGATAATAGATAGAGAGAGAGAGAGAGAGAGAGAGAGAAAGAGAGAGAGAGAGAGACAGAGAGAGAGAGAGAGAGAGACAGAGACAGAGAGATGTAATAACTTGCTAAATGAAATGATCACATCATGTCGACATATTCGGTTTAGGAAAATAAATCTACCAAAATACTTGCACTATACTATTTCACTTATTAGGGTCGCAAACTATGTACACTATTTTACAGAGAATGTTTTTATAGCATTCGGTGCTCGGTTATTCTTCCGGTAAATGTGGCCATTGTTCTGAGCTTCAGAAAAAAAAAATGCAAAATGTTGATTAACAAGGTTCAGTTTTGCCCTGGAAAAATAAATTATACCTCAGTTGAAAGCAAAACTAGGTATCAAATTAAAATTTCAGTGTCATTTCTAAAAAACAATCAGTATGAAATAAAGCAGAACTATAGTAACGTCTCATTCCCAACGTTCTGCAAAATTTTATCTTTTCTCCAGCTAGGATACTTGGGACGTGCTCTTAACTTAGCTAATGTAGAGCAACCAGTTCAAGACCGTCGAGGGGTATTCCCGTTGGAGGGCAAACCGTCAAAGAGGGACCAAAGGGCTTGTTGATTAGCAAAGAGGAACGTTGTAGTTGGCAAACGTGCAATAGGCCGAAGCCGAAATGGTGATCGAGCGGTTGGTGGCAGTCGAGGTCACGGTGACGGTGGTGGTCGTACTTTGCCAGAGTGTGAAGAACAGCTTCCCGTTTTCTTTGCCGCCTGCGGGGTCGTGCTCCGCCTCCAAGTCTCCCGTGGACTTCTCCAGCCCCACGGTCCGCTCGTCGTCCATCTCGGGGAGGGAGACCCTCCTCCTCCTTCTCAGGCGGCGTCCTGTGCAGGCAGTCGCGCTGGAGGCTGTCGGCAGAAACAGGTTTGAAAGAGGCGAAGAAGGTGGCAGACCGCGTTCCCATTTTCCTTAATAATTTTTCGGCTTTTAATACCAGATAATACCAGATGGCATTGAGGATAACTGGCACAAATGGATCTAACAGAGGCGGATAGGATATGAATACGGAGGTCCTTTGGAAAATCAATTCTTAAGATTAATGTAAAAGGTAAAAGCTGCAGCGCTGGCAGAAGAGGGTCAAACAGTGTAAAAACAAACAAGGCACAATAAATAAATAAATAAATAAATAAATAAATAAATAAATAAAACGTAGGGTCAAATTTTCAGAACAAAAAACCAGAAAAATGACTTGAAAGTCTGTTTGCTGCAGTGTATGATAATGATAACTAGGACAGTTACGTTTTCCAGCCTTTTATAACCTATTTGTTTTCGTAACATTTAGGACTTGTTTTTCCTCTTTTTTTAAATAAAACATGACCCTCCCAAATGAAAGCCTTTTCGCCATATAATAAAGGGGTGGATACATTCAGTTAATGCTGGCAAGAGAAACAATATTAAACTACAATCTTCTTCCCATATTAACATCTGTTTTTAAGATAATCGTTTGCCTTCAGCCATATTTCTTTTGAAATGACTATCGTAGATTTAACTACCGTCTTACTCGCTAATCACAAGGCAAAATATTCCCAGTCTGTATATTTATGTAGTTTTGCATTTTGATTACATAGAATTATCGCTATCAGTAAATGCTCTTCCTAAAGAGAGTATCTCGCCAGAAACGAAGTTCGTAAAAAGAATATATAATATATCTATATAATATATATATATACTATATATATATAATAATATATATATATATATATATATGTATATATATATATATTATCTGGAATAAACATTACAGCATCGAACCAACAATAACTTCCAGGTCTAAGAGCAACCTGGAAAAGGGACTAGTTATGGATTATCTTCTTTTTTTTTTCAGAGGCCGTAGGAACTAGTATCCTAATGCCCTCATCTAGCTAGAAAAAAAGAAAAAAAACTCCGACTGCTAGAAGGACTATTATCGGACCCACCCAATATTACCCATCTGGCCCCTCTGGCAGGAACCCAAAACTAATTCAGCTCGCAAGGACTGGACGATAATAATAACTCAAGTCGTCCAAAGTGACTCACTGATGGCGCAGAAGTACGGGACTGTCGTCATGACGATGCTGAGGGTGGTGACCGTAGTCGTCTGGAAGGACTTCAGGAAGAATTTCCCCTGGGACTTCTCATCTGAGGAAAGAAGGAGAAACTTCGAGTAGAGAGAGTTGTCTCTTGCGGCAAAGGGTGGTTGAATGTTCGTCAAAACAACTAACTACCTGCAAAGTCGTCCTCATCACTACATTGGCACTCGATTCAAACATTGATTGTCAAGTTTCATCACGATCTTGAGATACTTTGCTAACACACACACACACACACACGAACGCACACACTGGTACTTGTGGAAATGTAAACTTCAACAACATCGTTGGAAGAGATAACAAACAATACTTACGTGGTTCTCTTTTAGTGATTCTCATCCTCACGTACAAAATAAACAGTCATAAAGTCTTCGGCAGCATTTGGATTGACACGAAAAATGATCTGATCTCTTCTATTATACTGGTCTTTAGGCAACGATCATTTACTTATAGAATGGAAACGAAAAACATTCCGCGGTGTTGTCTTGTGAGAATGCCATAACCGGTATTGTGTCGTTTTTCGAAAAATCGACTGCAATCTGATCTCATTTCTAAGCATTTACAGCCAACTGCCTTTAATCTTTTTATTTCCATCATCTTTGTACGTTATCCTTTCTTATACTGTGCCACGAACCGCAAATTTTCACTGCAGAATTATCAAGATATTGACAATCGTTTATTTCATTGCTTCTGCGTGTAGTCAGGCCCCTTCTATACATAGTGGCCCTCTCTTTACCCATCTAAAAAAAGAACGCCACCTTGATAATGATACTGCCCCTGATGAAGATTAAGAATGTTACTGTTATAAAAGTCATATGTTCCTGTTCCCGATTGTTCATAGCACACACTCTTACAGAGAATCAGATTAACGGCAATATTACAGTACAATAAAGACTAACATAGATGAAAGGATAATAAACAAACAAATCCAAATAGCTAACCTTCAAGTGCAGATGATCCAAGGGTCAGTGCTAGGATTGCCAGCAAGACAACGAGGACTGTACACAGATGCAGCTTCTGTTGGAAGAAAAACGATTAAATAAATGCGTAGGAATGGATCGAGGCTTCTCAGATTGTAGTTTTAAACTTCTCATCTTTACCACCAGAATGATTTGATCGTCTAGAATGATCAATGATTTCCTTGCAACAGACGAGAAGGCGTCGGATGCATAGGTTGTCAGAGATATTCCAAATAGTTTGTCAGAGACATTCCAATATTTTGTCAGAGATATTTTGTCAGAGAAATTTCAATATTTTGTTAGAGATATTCAATATTTTGTTAGAGATATCTCATGTAATCAATTCTTTTTCATTTTCATGGCTCCGGTGGCTAGTTTTTTCCATTTTACTCTTAATCTTTGTGGAGTTCTATACTTTCTTCCGTGTTCCCGGACTTTTATATTTAACCCTTCATTCCCCAAGGGGCCGAGTCACATCCCTTCTTCTTGTTACTCCCGGTCTAGACAAGATAGGGGCACCAAAAACTATCCATAGAATCTTTTTGAAAATGATCTCATAATGTTTTCCACACTCAAATTACCGTTAGGAAACTTACTTGAATTAACGTAACCTGACCTAATAAAACCTAGGGGCACGGCCAAAAAAAAAAAAAAAAAAAAAAAAAAAAACCGGGGCCGGTGCAATACTAGCATGCATGTCGGAACTTTGCATTCCCGGAAATATCAACGGTAAGGCAATATTAATCACTCTATTTTGAACAGCGAACAGGGAAATTTCCAGAAATATATACTTAATGTACAACTAACATACTGCTGTATCTGTAAATACACAGGTCACACTACGCTGGGTCTTTGCCAAGTGTGACAGAATAAACATCGAGATGAACTTGTTTTGCAGAACTAGATATGTTTTCCATCCAGTATTTTCTGGAGACTTGGCACTGCGACATCAAAATACTCATTCCCTTTCCAATAATTCCGCCGTTGACTTCTGATCATTGACTTTGAATATATCAGTCTCATTATTGTTTACCCTCATTGGAATGTCAACTAATTTTGGTGATATTCAACGGGATAATCATATCTTGTAAAGAACTTAAAGGTGGAGACTAGAATTTCGCTGACAAATTTCTTAATTAAATATTAATAAAAGAACGTCTGACAAGCAAGAATTTCGTAAGGACCGTACTACTGAAACCATCTCTCTCTCTCTCTCTCTCTCTCTCTTTAGTTCTGGAATAACTCCTCATTACTCACCATGGTTACGTGTGACTGACGAACCCCAAAAACATTCTGCTTATATATTTAGTACACGGAGGCATGGGTGGCCGGGCAGTGGGTGGGATGGGTGTAACACACCAAGGAGTGGGGTTGTAAGGAAGTGTATAACCCAAATGGGCCAACTGCATCCCGATTTTCCTTATAGTGACTGAGCAACGAGGAAAAACGAGCGTGAAAGCAAGCATGCAACGGGGCCAGTTGCTTGAACGCATCGAAAAGGGCTCCTGCTGCCTTCCTCACCTACCTCGTCAGGTCCCTCCCCCATGACTTGGCATACATAAGCCATGATTATCAAGCAACAGTTGGTGTTGCTTTTTAAGGCTGGTTACTGTTTGCCCTAAGTGTTGTTATGAAGGAAGTTCACCGGTTGACGGGGAGACGATGGTAATAATGTCAGCAGTTCGCAAGGGCAGCAGAGAGAGAAGGATCCGATAACTCCACAACATCGCACGCTCCCTACTGCTCCTCCTCGGACGCCAACTCCAAAGGACTTGAGCACGTCGCCCAGACACTATAGATGACGACAGGTGTTCTTCAGTCAAGTCGCAAGGGTGTCAAGGAACGCCGTCGACGGGTGGTATACCGGCGGGAGAGCCGTGCCCCCAAGGACGGCGCGAAGACCATAAAGTTATTCTGCTAAGGACATATACATACCGATTGTAAGAAGGAGGCATCCCTAAAAAAGCAACATTCGGGCTCGTGTGACCCCTGCTGAAGTAGACCCTAAAGGTCGATCCTACGACCTCCTGTAAGGATCGGAGGACTGCCCCGTATACCTTGTGAAGGTTAGGTTAGGTTAGCAGCGACCCCGTGAAGGACAGAAGGGGCTGTGTAGGCATTCGGACCCTCTTCTGGGCTGTGCTGGTTGAGGATAGACTACGTATAGGTGTTGTAACGAAAATGAAACTCTTCTGCTATGTTTATTCTGTACAGGGTCGCAAGAAAATCACGCTATTTTACAATTTTTTAAAAGCATTCTTAAACTAGCTTACTAAATTCTAAAATACATCTAGAGTAAAACTAACATCTCAATAGATGTGTTCAGTCAATTCTTGGTTGTGATAAATCTGTTCAAAATCATACACAGAATTAGATGATATAATCACAAATAGACAATTTTAGTTTATCACTGATAGAACAGGTCTAATTATTAGAGAATTCTGTGATAATGATGAACATTGATTGACTTAAAGCTAAAAGACAAACCGGGAAAAAGGAGCAGAGGTCCTCATTCTTTGATTGTCAAGTATCTTTCGGCAGCAGGCTGGTAAAAAAAAAAAAAAAAAAAAAAGAAAAGGATAGAGAACGAATGCCCCATTAGCACAGAGGAACGTTATAATTTGCGAAGGTGCAAAAGGCCGAAGCCGAAATGGTGATGCTGGTGTTGGTCCTGGTCGACGTCACGGTGACTGTGGTGGTCGTGCTCTGCCACAGGGTGAAGAAGAGCCTCTCGTTCCCGTCCTCCTCCTCCTTCACCGCCTGCGGGACGTCCTCCGTCGACTCCTCCAGTTGGACGCTTTTCTCTGGGTCCATCTCACGGATGCTGACCCTTCGCTTCCGCCTCAGATTACGTCCGGTACAGGCGCCCAGTGGTGGTCCTGCCGCAGGCGTAGATGCTGGCAAAAAATAGGAAACACTTTACGAAATGGATCACAGGTTATATCACTTTCCCAAAGTTGTATTTCAGGGAGACATCGAGCAACAGGATCCCAAGTGGTTTCCCACATTAGGGAACTTGAAGATTTCTAGCCACTGGGGAGTCATAGATAGACACAGATACTCCTAGACCTAGAGTAAGGATATTCCAACTTTAGGAACTCTGGCATGCCTTAATGTACCGTTCTATCTGTCCTGGATCCCTGCTCTTTTCATAGGTTTGAATACATTTTGATAAGCCTTATTTTTCATTTTCATACGCTCTGATCATAAGTTCCCCCCAGCGAACTGAAAATAGATCGGCATCGTAAGCGTTGTAACCCTGGAACGTGCGTCGTAAACCGGGAAATAATTTCTGATAAATATAATTGAAAGGAGTTGTAACCTCGGAACGTCGTAAACCAAAAGCAGGGGTTCAAAATATAATCACCTGTGCTATGCCTGACGGCTAGATAGGCGGAGAATTTTGACCCGACCTCACCTGTTGTAGTAGAGTAATCAAATAATTATCCATGCTGGGGTTTTACACAAGTAAATCTAATTTACACATCTTTAGGGACACCTAACTACGAGTAAAAGCCACTAGACGATTCTCCTTCATCTACATGATTTAGTATTAGTTTCGCGTTGGCATTACACTTTTGAATGATTTCTTCCATTCACTGAGTGATAGTTAAAAAGGTGGACGATCATGAAGTCACAGGAAAAATGTAAAAAAAAATAAATAAAAATAATAATAAAGCAAAAGATATTTTGGATCTTTCCAAGATAGCCACCCCCAGGGGTTTTCACTTTATATAAAACTGATATTTCTTGGGGGTCATTATCTTTATGATATTTACAGTCTATTGCCTATCTTATTAAGGTAATCCCCAAACGGGCTCGTACTAAACACGCCGCAAAGATGGATTAACACAGGGTTAAGAAAGATTATTGTAGCTATTTTTCTGTGACTTTGTTACCTGCGACTTTTTCTTTTTACCTGGAGCTGAAAATAACGAGCTCCAATGTATTCTTAAATCATGAGCTCGTATCCATAATTCTTTGTCTCTCTCATACTGTCATCTCAATCATGGATAGCTGCAGAATATGAAAAGCAAGACAAACAACTGAGGGATAAACTATAGACGCCTTGACTTCGTCAACATGGGACTAATAAAACTTACTGACTGCACAGAAGTAAGGCACAGCCGTCAGCACGATGAGTTTATTTCATTTAGTAATTGGGTAAATAGTCATCCGAGCACTATTTCTGCACTTGAAATATACACATCCTTGGGAAGTCGAACTACTAGAGAAAGACACGTAAGGATTCTCTTTCATCTACTTAATTTTGTACTGGGTCGTCAGGCGCTGTCTGTCCATCTAGTGTAAGAGGTGCTGGGCAGACAGCAAGATAACCAAACAACAAGTCAATGTAAACAAAGGGAAAACTATAGACACCTCGACTTTCTCAACAAAGGGACTAATGAAACTTACTGACTGCACAGAAGTAAGGCACGGTCGTCAGCACGACGCTCAGCGTCGTGACGGTCGTCGTCTGGTACGACTTCAGGAAAAACTTCGCATTCGCGCCTTCTTCTGCGGAGGAACAAAGATTTGAAAAATAACTTAAAACAAAGGTATAATAAGAGGCTGCAAAAAGGAGACAATGCAAGGAGATTTTGCTAAGGAGAAAAGGGAAGTACGAAAACAGGATACGAAATGACAAGAAGCATAAAGAAGAGTCGGCAAAAGGAGAGAGAGAGAGAAAAAATACTAAAATTCTGTGAGAAGGAAAAAGCGTCTACGAGAGGATCCTGTAAAATGAGAAAAGACGCCAGAAAAAGGACGTTAGAACGAAATATGATTCGTCTGCAAAACGAGAAAAGGCTTTACGAGAAAAACCTGTAAGAGTAGAAAGTTTTTTACTTTTTGTGTTACTGTACTGAGTTCATATCTTATAAATAAATAAATATATGTGGATATATATATTGTAATTTCTCCTAAAAGGACAATGATAATCACCCAAGGAATTCCCTTCTAGGTGTTCATGAGAATCAGATTAATTCTTTTATTTTTTTATCTTAAATGCATCGCTCTGAGGATGTCTTAGATAATAATGTAAGAGAATGCTCTCTGACATTTTTCAGTGCATTTTGATTTATTTCGGGGGCCCTGGGAGGAGGAGGTACATTAGAATATTAGTGAATTCAAGGAGCTGAGTTTCCTACTATGTAGCTAAAGTAAAAGTCAGGTAAACGTGTGTTTACGTGCTCACACCCACACAAGGCTGGATAAAAGAGTAGGGTCAAGGACACTACAACTACGCTGGTGTAAGGCCTGCCTTGTACTAAGTGAAGGAACGGAATGAGTGACATTTTCAACAAACCCTGGCAGCAGCGTAGAGGAAGTGATGATAAGAAGGCAATAAGATCCAAAAACCTGCAGAGCAGTAAAGTTGGGCTGACACATTCCAGGTTAGGTTAGTATAGGTTTGGACAAGGTAAAATGCATGAAGACTCTTCCTTCCCTCCTTAACGCAACTCGAGAAGAAATCCATGCCAAGAGTTTTTGATGAAATTCAAACTTATAGTGGCTTACCTTTGACCTCAGACGATCCATGCACCAGGGCAGGAGCGGCTATTAGGCCTAGCAGGATTATACTCAGAGTCAGCTTCTGTACGAAGAAAAAGAAGGGAAAATAGACGACACAGAAAAGAAAAAAAAAAAACGATAATGTCTTTACATTCTGCACCAAAAGAAGGCCTGTGAATGAAGACGGAAACGAAAGCTTTCCAGGTCATCTTGAGTATAAGTTTGACCTTTTTATTAATTACCTTTGACCGGATTTCAGGAACCATATATTACCAAAATAAGCAGACGATGAAACCTGCGTTACGTACAATTAACAGAGCAACACGATCCATTCAAGAGTGATTTAATTTCGCATATTTTTCTTGTGTTCGTAACTTATCTTACACACAATCTAATTGTGGCAATTTATCTTGGGCCCACTGTCAATGCTGCTGTTTATCGTATGTACAATTTAACTGCTGTAATTTATCATGTGCCACAGTAGATTATGAGTACATCGTAAATTCCGTAATTTATTGAGCACAATGTAAATACAGCTATGTATCTTGTACACTCCTCATAATGCATATTTTCTCTTGATGACATTCTAATGGATCCACCAAAACTGCAGTTTCGCGTGAAGATAATTAACCATGGAATTTCTATTGGTTACGAATTGAACTGTCTGTTTAGTTTTATACGCAATAAACTGTCTGCTTTCTCTGTGGAAGTCTGAAATCTGTGTATTTTCTCTTAGGTACGCTGTGAACAGAGTACCTCTTTCTCAGACGCACTGTAAATGATGTTTTTTTTTCTCTCTCCTGTTTACAACATTAACGGTGTATTTTTAGGAACACGACTATATATATATATATATATATATATATATATATATATATATAATATATAGATATATTTATATGTGTGTATATATATATATATATATATATATATTATATATGTATATTACTATGTAACTTATATATCTATATATATTATATAAAGAATATATATTATATAATATATATATATATATTACATATATATATATATATATATTATTAAGTAATGCGTTTCCTAATATTTTTATGAGGTCATCTCTGGTTTCGCTTTACACACCACTTTCCAGAAAGCGAGAAATAAAAAAAAAAAATCGTCAAGTAGGATTAATTATGAACAACGAGTCATGTCAAGATAGAGTTTCGATAGCTGATGCCAGAACCAAAATCTAGTCAGTTTACCGTGCGTCAGAATTTTGCGGAAAACCACAATTGTGTGCAAGAACGATCAAGTTATGCATTATTTTCTCCAAGTTCTATCATCGACGACAAGATGGGTTCTGAACTACTGTAGTGAGGGCTGAATATCAACCCCCTACTCTCTCTCTCTCTCTCTCTCTCTCTCTCCTCTCTCTCTCTCGCCTCTCTCTCTCTCTCTCTCTCTCTCTCGCTCATTTAAATTTTTTTCGTTACCAAATTTTCAAGTACTGTACTGAGTGCGGAATTCCAACTCCTCTCTCTCTCTCTCTCTCTCTGTGATTCATTTCAACATAAAAGATTTGCAATATTACATTGATGATTGAATTTTGACTTTCCTCTCTCTCTCTCTCTCTCTCTCTCTCTCTCTCTCTCTCTCTCTCTCAGGTAGTAATATTATCAGGATATTATATTGAGAGTTGCATTTTTACTTCTCTCTCTCCCTCTCTCTCTCTCTGATTCATTTCAACATAAAAAATTGCAATAAATTGAGGGTTGAATTTTTACCTCTCTCTCTCTCTTCTCTCTCTCTCTCTTTGATTCGTTTTAACACAAGAAAATTACAATACTACATTAAGGGTTGAATTTCTCTCTCTCTTTGAGTCATGTTAAACCATTCTTACCAGTTACAAAACAAGGCTAAGCATCATAACAATAGGCATTTCTCTCTCTCTCTCTGTGACTCATTTTCAACCTTTCTTACTAATTAAAAACAAAGCTAAACAACATAACGATAGCCGCCCTTATCTCTCTCTCTCTCTCTGCTGGGAGGATTATATATATACCCGTCTACTCACCATGCTTACGTCTCACGGAGGAATAACGAACACGTTCTCGTAGACATATATTTATATACGTCTGGGTTTGGGCGGGTGTCGGCCTTATACTGAACGTTCATTATATGAAAGCCCTCCCCCAACCCCCCAACACATGTTTACTTTCCTTCGAGTGTCATTTCGACCAGGAAAGTCAACCAGGAGACCAGCGTTTAGGACTATCAGTGGTAATAACTCTTTCCCGGAGAGTACTCCGTCTTGTCGAGTTGAAAGCATTACCACGGGAGGATGGGAACATAACAATCAGCTTTTCGACTTGGGTTATATATATATATTATAAATATATTTATATATATATATTATATATATTAAATTATATTTAATCGTTTTCAGCTGCTTGGGCTTCGTGACTATAGAGGCCTAAGTAGTAGAGGCCTACGACCATACGGAACCTTTCCGATGTATACCGTAAATTGGAAGACATACGACAGGTGTATTTGGAATGGATAAAGTCTCTGCACCCCCTTAGGTCTTCCTTTTTTATTTATTATTGATTTATTTATTGTTGGGATTAGGATGACGGTGAACTAATACTCCGAGCAATCAGGGTTTAAAGGCTAATTTCGACTTTGCTGATCTCGTTTTTTTTTTTTTTTTTTTTCATTTTTCTCGTGGCATAACCTTGTTTATACATAGCATCAGGTTATTCATACGTATCTATAACTACATCATATATATGTATACACACACACACACACACACACATATATATATAATATATATATATATATATATATATATATATCAGGAAGATGCCATTTACATCCTGTACCCACCATAGTAAAACATGACTCAAAAGGAGCAATAACATCGTCTTATTTTAATCAGAGAGAGAGAGAGAGAGAGAGAGAGAGAGAGAGAGAGAGAGAGAGAGACCTTATTGCATTGCGACATTGTAGAAGTGCTATCAGTTTACTTAGAAAATACAAAGGTATGGAAGAAACATGGAAAGACAATATGAATTAATTGTGCTATTGCACCGTTTACTTCTGCAATGTATTGATGAATTATTATTGCTTATATAGGTGTCATCAAAGAAATTCAAACTCTTCTGCTAGGTTTAATCTGTACAGGGTCGCAAAATATACACGCTGTTTTACGCAAGCATTCATATTTAACATATCTTACTTAATTCTAAAATATGTCCAGGGTAAAAGTTATCAGGAAGGTGATTTTATCCAATCAAGTCTTGGTTGTGGAAAATTAATGTAAAAACTAGGCATAGTTTTGATGACATGATCACAAAAGGACAAATTTAGTTTCTTTGTCAACAACCTGTAAAATTTACAGCAGGACATATTGCATAAAAGGATCAATTCATTAGAGAATTCTGCAGGAATCAATGAATAGTGCTTCATTAATTCAAAGTTAAAAGAAAGGAAAAAATGAAATAGGTTGAGGTTCCCTTTACCGATGACTGTCAAGTATCCTTCTCAACAGGAGACGGAAAACGAAAAGGAGAGCCTATACCACGCTAGCACACAGGAATGTTATAATTAGCGAAGGTGCAGTAGGCTGAAGCCGAAATGGTGATGCTGGTGTTGGTCCTGGTCGACGTCACGGTGAGAGTGGTGGTCGAGCTCTGCCACAGGGTGAAGAAGAACCTCTCCTTTCCCTCCTCCACGACCTCCTTCGTCCCCGCCAACTCCGGGACGTCTCCGTCGAGTCCTGCAGCTGCACTGTTTTCGGTTTCTCTATGCCCCGGAAACTGAGTCTCCGCTTCCGCATCAAGTTACGTCCAGTACAGGCCATCAGTGTTGGTGCTCCGGCTCCTGTAGATGTTGATGCTGGCGAGAAATATAGACACATCCAGTCACAGATCGCAGGAATAGATCACCAACTAAAATATTCGGCCCTGGTCTATTTCAAATAGACATCCAGCGATTAGAACACCAAGTAGCTTCCAGCATTAGGACACCGAAAGACTTCCAGTTAGACTTTTGAGAACTTTCCAGCAACAGGATACTGAGACGCTGCAAGAATTCGGACATTGGAAATCTTCCAGCATCAAGGAAATTGGTATTCCTTTGTTTACCTCTTTATAATGGCTTTTTGGCCCCCCCCTTTTTTCAGAGATTTTAAAACATTTGAGAAACTTTACCATTCATTCCTTTTCAGACCCTCTGTGATAGCTATTAATAAGTTCCCTCCAGTGAATTCAAAACGAAAAAGATAATTTAAATCGGAAAATGTTAATGAGTTCATCTTGTAAAGCCAAAGAGTAAATATCCATATTTGGTGCTTTTTATGCTCTTCAAATATACACATGCTTAGGAAGTCGCACCATTAGAAGATGACACTTAAGGATTCTCTTCCATCTACTTGATTTGGTACTGGGTCATCTGGCGCTGTCTGTCCATCTAGTGTAAGAGATGCTGGGCAGACAGAAAGACAGGCAGACAACTAGCCAATGTAAACAAAGGGGAAACTATAGACCCCTCGACTTTGTCAACAAGGCACTAATGAAACTTACTGACAGCACAGAAGTAAGGCACAGTCGTCAGGATGATGCTCAGCGTCGTGACGGTCGTCGTCTGGTAAGACTTCAGGAAAAACTTTGCATTTGTGTTGTCCTCTGCGGATGAACAAAATTTTAAACATAACGGGAACAAAATATGATAAAGCTCTACAAATGAGAAAAAGGAGGTATGAGAAGACCCATTGTGAGGAGGAGAATTCGAGAAGGGTGCACAAGAGAAATGGGAGGACAAGAGGAGTTTGCCAAAGAAGGAAAACTGTTAAGGCGAGTTTACACTAGGCTTCACCCCAAGCTGCACACGTCAGACTCATCACCAACTCTTCCAAATTCTTGTTAATGGACTGCTCATCAAGAGTCATGCCATACCACTAACACACCCTATTGAGCAGTCCAGTGGGCAAGGGCTAACAAGAATTTGGGAGGAGTAGGTGATGAGTCTTACGTATGCACCGTGGGGTGAAGCCTAGTGTAAACTCACCATTAGAGGGAAAATGCGTAACAAGGAGAATAGATTTACAGGAATAAGATATGATTATTTTTATGTTCTAATCTATTTTAGAGAGCGCTCTTTTACAGTATTTTCCCCTAGTGAGGCCAAGGATTTTATCCTAGGAATTTACTTTAGAGCTCTGAAATGAGAAGTCCTAAATAATACAGTAAAAGAATGTTCTCAGTTATTCTAGACTTCAAGTGAGTTTTATACGCAGCAGGAAAACTTGGGATTGGAGTCAGGTGGCGGAGTCTCCTGCCAGGTAAAGTAAGGTAAGGGATTCTTAGCAAATTAAGCATGAGCTTACGTACTCACGCCCACCCAAGCATGGTCAAAAGAGGATGGTTTAGGGCATAGCGTGCACTTCTGCAAAGTATTATGTAAAGCAATTAGTGAGAATTGCAACAAACCCTGGCATTGTAGTGCAATTGACAACGAGAAGGTAACGAGTCCCCGGAACCAGTAAAGTAGAAGTGTTGGGTTGATGGATACTCTAGAGGCTCTCGAAAATCCATGTCAAAAGTTCTTGATGAAATCCAAACTTATTGTGACTTACCTTTGACGTCAGACGATCCATGCACCAGGGCAGGAGCGGCTATTACGCCCAGCAGGACTATACTCAGGGTCAGCTTCTGTGCAAAGAAACACGAGAGGATGAAATAGAAAACGGGAAACCAAAAACATATGTATTTTTTTGGCAGCAACAGAAAATGGAAGCCTTTCAGATCATCTCAAGCAGACGCTTGACCCTGTCCCTTTACGTAGCCTTAGCTGAGGAACCACAAAGTGTCAAAATATTTTCAAATGATAAAATCTGTTTATGAACAAGAGCACGCAATCCAATAAGCAATGAAACGTTTCATTTCCAGTAATAATTTTGGAACAGCTCTCTTCTCTGATCGCTTTAGTACAGAAATATCATATAATATATATTCATCTTTTTGTGCACAATATATATAGTGTTTTCGCCCGTGCGCAATATAAATGTGATTCTACAATAAACGTATTTTCTTTTAATTACTCTTTGATGGATCATCGATGCATCATCCATGAAAAGTATGCTATAAACTTTGTTATTCTTTTATACACATGAACTGCCTGCTTTCTCTTAAGTACTCTTCAAGCGTTGCACTTTCACTGTGGCACACTGTAGTTCACAGGGTAGATTTTCTTTGGTGTACTGTAGATGGTGTGTTTTCTCTCCGTGTGTATCTTTAGGGACACGACTGAGCATACTATGCGGTTCCTAATTCTCATTCATTCGGTTTTGGTTTCACTTCACGCAAATGACCTCATTTTAGTAAGCAACAACTGAGAGGAATCTTATCAAGAAAGAATAAGTTATGATGTTTTTCTTTTCATTTCTCGTAAATGACCTCATTTTAATAAGCAACAACTGAGGAGAATCTTATCAAGAAAGAATAAGTTATGATCTCAAAGGATTAAGGGCGCGACAGAGCTTCTTCACCAGCTAATGCCGGAACACAATCTCGTCACGGAATGAATGCAGACTAACAAGCAAAATGGAAGGAAATGCTGGTGCTACGAAAATCTATGCAAAACTCTCTCCCAATGATCACTGGAGAAAATACGGACTCTCGCGTGCTGTATTGACGGCTGAATTTCTCTCTCTCTCTCTCTCTCTCTCTCTCTCTCTCTCTCTCTCTCTCTCTCTCTCCTTGGAGAGTTGTACACCTGTTTACTCACCATGGTTGCGTTCCACCGATGAATTAATTTCAATCTGCAATAACCCACCGATATTTATATGTATATGCGCGCTTGCTTGCTTGCTTGCTTGTGGGCTTGTCGTATATTTCCTCTAAGCACAATGTGTATCTGGGGCTCTCGTCTTCCTCAAGAGTAGCATGTTAATAAGGAAAACCACTTTGAATCGGGAAGTGATCAAGGCAATCATCGCTGTGGTCGATCCCCTGAGAACATATTGATCTCAGCCTTGCCGAGTCTCAGACGATACCCCGAGGTAGCAGCAGCAGGAGCGTGGTTGCCTTCCTTCTCCCCAGTAGTCAGCCAGGGAGGAGGATTCAAAGCAGTGTATAAATATATATTTATGATATATATGTATAATGTGTATGTAACCAGAAACTGATTTAGGACCCTTCTGTTCCACTTCCCACTCAAGGGTTTGGTGTTTAGTTTCTTAGTCTCAAGTAATTCGCTTCTTCATTTTCCCACTTTTACGTATCTCGACGAGGAGAATTTCGGCCTCCAGTGCTGTTGCTGTTGTTGTTGGAGATTAAGCTGGCCTTATGCCAGCACGGGCTCTTCTATTGCTTGCCTTGCCTGCCTGAGCATTGACCACTGCCTCCTGTCCGTGTCCCTCGCTTGATTTGTGGGACTTTGCTCTCCTTGACTTTCGTCATATCTGCAGTTGGGACCCCCACCACCTTACGGGTCAATGCCTATGTAGTATTATATAGCGGTCGCTGATTAGCCGCGTGTCCTGCGCTGCACTATACCAGTGGGGCCTGCCATATACCCCCTGTTGCGGGCAGTGCCGTGGTTTCATCCTTATCCTGTGAGTGATTCAGGAGGCCTTTGGCGAATGGAGAAGGCCGCGCATACCTTTTGTTTTTAACCTCTAGACCCATATTATTATTATTATTATCATCATCATCAATATCAATATCGTGAATGACACCACTGTGCGGGATTTTCCGCTCATCTCTAGTCTCTGTGATAATATAAATATATATATATATATATATATATATATATATATATATCATTGTTAGGGATATTTTTACTATCAAACGCCTTCAACTGTGGTCAAGTGGTGTTTAGTATACCGTCACTGGTTGTTTGTTGTTTTCTGCCTTCCACTTTTTTTTTATATTATTTTTCTATTTATTTTTTTAAAATTCTGTATTGGTGTGATTATTGACCAGGAGAATGAAGGCAGCGAGTCAGATTTATAGGTGTGGAAATATCTTCTAGCTCCTGTTTCAGTTTCTCGTTGGGGGACATCTTCCGTACTTTTTAAATTTTATTTTCTAATAAAAAAAAAAGTTAAATATTTAATCATATCCTGGCTTTATTATCCTTATCACGAGTGTTCCCTTTTGTCTGGGGGTCTGTTTTTTATCGCTCTCTCTCTCTCTCTCTCTCTCTCGTCTGCTCTCTCGGCTCTCTATCCACTCTCTCTATCTCTACTCTCTCTCTCTCTCGTCTCTCTCTCTCTCGCTCTCTCTCTCTCTCTCTTTTTCAAATCTTCGCCTGTTACGGGTATCTGATTCAGAAAGATCCTTTGGAATATCAAGAAAGGGCTGGAATCAAAGCCTTCCAGAGAAGAAGGAAACCGCTCGGTTGCACGGTTGCAAAATGTGGTGACCGTAGTACACATGGTGGGCGGTTACCGCGCTGTTCATTCAGTATTATGGAAGTGGAGGAAAACACATACTTCCGTTATGTGCTTCAATAAAAGACTGTAGCCAAAACTGAGAGAATGTGAGCCCAGATTCTTCATTTAATTCAGAATGAACATAAAATAATTTGACGGTTTATTTACACTATGATAGTTCACCAAATACCACAATGCAGAGCGTATTCATTTTTTGTAATTATGAGTACACACTCCATACACACATAATAAGTAAAACATATGTGAGGTAACCAATTCGCTTAGGAACATTTGATCCCCAACGGGCTAGTACTACACACGGTGAAACACTGATTCATCTATGCTGTTTCACCGTGTTTAGTACTAGTCCTTTTGGGGTAAAATGTGTTTCGTCGTGTTTAGTACTAGCCCCTGGGGGATCAAATGTACTTAGGGACATTTGATCGCCCACGGGCTAGTACTTAACATGGCGAAATACATTTGACTCCCCCGGGGCTAGTACTAAACACGGCAAAACAGTGTAGGTGAATCACTGTTTCACCTTGTTTAGTACTAGCCCACTCTGGGATCAAGTGTTCCTAAGGGAATTGGTTATTTCACATATGCCCTGAGGAATTCGCGAAATCCCTGATTTCACATATCCCCTGTAAAACACACACACATATTTATGTATATACATATACAAATATACATATAGACACAATCAGCGCGCAATCATGTATGGAACAAAAATGAATTTACTGACTCATATCAGGGTCGAACCTAAGTCTTTCAGTGAGTCAGAATAAATAAATACGTAAATAAAATAAATAAATAAATAATATGCATACATATATAATCATATATACATATATATATATATATATAGATATATATATATATATATATATATATATATATATAATATATAAGCGAAATACCACGGGAAAATGATAGTCAAAATCCAAGCGCTTTCGTCTTTATTCAGACATCGTCAAGGAGCTACTAATGTACAATTGGAGAGGAAGGCCTCAGGTACAAGGAATACCAGATGGTTAATTATCAAAAGGGTAAAAATTAAAAGGGATAATCCAGGATTATCGGATATCACACGGTCACAAACTTAAACAGATTCTGACCCTAACCGAAATTACAAAGTATCTTTACAGTCCAAAACATGTAAAAACTGAATATATTAATTTTGTTGCTTATATTTATCTACAACTTTTTTCATTATGAAAGCATCAAGTTTAAATAAACCAAGACTTAAATTTAGAACATTTCTATTATTTGATTTGATAAAACAAGATTCAATGATATTCCTTTTAACTGTGTCATTACATGGGACTAAGGCTCTTGCTTGACTCCAGTTAATAGGATGGTCTAAATCTCTCATATGTACAAATAATGCATTCGATATTTGCCCAGTTCTCACAGAATAATTGAATGTTGGCTTGAGACGCTGTGAAAGAAAAAAAAAATGAGATTTGCCGGTCTGTCCGTAAATAGAACTTTATCACACTTTTTTGCAATGGAATTTCAATTATATGCAGCCTGGAAGATCTTTAGGAGAATTTTTGATTACTAAACTCTTGACATTAATATTACTGAAAACAACATTTATGTTAAAAAGCTTTAAAATTCTAGGAATATCTAAAAACCTTTCATCATAAGGTAATTTTAGAATGTTATGCTTACTAAACATTCAAGTTTGTCATTAGTTGAATAAAATGTTTTTCTAGCTCTTTTCCATGCCACATCTACAAAAGTCCTTGGGTATTTAAGTTTCAATGCAATATCATAAATATTTTTAATTTCAGTCGTCAATAAACTGCGGGCTACAGACACGTAAAGCCCTTAGGAACATCCCAGAAAAAAACAGAGAATTTAACATTTTGATGGTGATTGGAGTAGTAATGAACAAAAGAGGCAATATTAGTTGATTTTCGAAAGACTGAAAATGAAAAGGTGAAATTTCTATCATTTCTATGGACAGTTACATCAAGAAAATTCAAATTACAATTTCTTTCTTCCTCTACAGTAAATTTTATAGAAGGGACTAAATTATTGAGATTATTAAGGAATTCCTGGCGGTTTTTGTGAACTGGCCAAATACAGAAGATATCATCCACGTACCTAAACCAAATAACTTTTTGGGGCAAAATTCTTGGTAAGAGTTTTGTCCTCAAAAAATTCCATGTAAATATTGCTAAGGACAGGAGATAAGGGATTACCCATAGCCATGCCAAACTTTGTACAAAAAATTCCCCATTGAAAAAAAATTTACTATCTTTGATACATAACCTTATGAGACTAATGAGATTTGCTACATTAAGGGAATGTCATGACGCTCTAATTCCTCTTCCAAATATTCAAGTAAGTCATCTACAGGCACTTTTGTAAATAAAGAGACAACATCAAAACTAACCATATTAAAATCATAATTCAAATTTAACTATTCAATTTGTTTATAAAATCAACATTGTTTTTAACACTCGTGTTAGAAATATTTCCTACCAAAGGAGTAAGAATTTTTACAAACCATTTAGATAAATTATACGTAACTGAGCCCACTGAACTAATGATTGGTCTGATAGGGTTATTGATTTTATGTGTCTTGACTAAACCATACATGTAAGGTAGGGAGGCGCATTGCGGTGTAAACTGTTTAATTAAATGGTCCAAGCCCTTCAAATGGATTTAATTTGTTTATTAAAATGGGAGTTAACTGTCTGTGTAGGGTCAGACCTCAGTTTCGTATAAGTATCAGTGTCATTTAGCAATGTCATTATTTTACTTATATAGTCACTTTTATTCATTATTACCACTGCATTAGATTTATATATATATATATATATATATATATATATATATATATATATATATATATATTAATGACGTATATTGCAAAAATATATCAATGTTAAATTTTTATTTTATTTTGTTTAGAATATAATACAAGCAAGCAGCATTTTGCATAATTTTGTAAGGGTACGAGATGCCTATAGGTACGAAGTTGTCACTACCTCGGCAAGAGATCAATTTGCAGTACATTTCATTCTTGAAGGCTGAGATGAACTGCAGGTTGAACTGATATATTGTGAAAAATATAAACCTAGAAATTCAATCAAAAGGGCAGATAACTTAACTATGATTGTAATAATAATTCTGAACTCATGTGCCAGTATGGCTGGACCTTTCTTCAACTCCATCAATGAAAATGTCGATCTTAAAGTAACTAGTCTCCATTCTGACGAGGGGCGCAGGCAAATCCGCGCCGTCCATATGAACAGACACTATAGTAGATTCACATCACCCGTGCATCTGCTGTCTAGGCCAGTCCCTTACGACGCTCTTGATTTGCTGTTGATAAGCCAGGTACAGGGCTAGAAACTCTCAGTCTCTCTCTCTCTCGAGAGAGTTAACATAGGCAGGATGTATGTTCCACCTCTCCTGAGGGATGCTTTTGAAAGACGTATCCCTCAGGAGAGGTGGAAAATACATCTTGCCTATGTGAACTCTCTCGAGAGACTGAGAGTTTCCAGCCCTGTGATTGGTTTATCAACAGCCAGTCAGGAGCATCGTAAGGGACTGGCCTAGACATCAGATGCAAGGGTGCAAGGTATTTACCTTGGTCAGAGTCAAAGTATATCGGGTCTGCTCACGAGGCGGTACTAAAACCTATCCCCGCCCCTTGTGAAACGTCATCAGTTACAAAAGGACCATATCTTTATGAAACTATATTTACGGTAACATTTTTATATAAAAATTTTTTCATCTTATTACAAGTTGCCATATACTTAGTTAAAGTACAAGGAATTCCCTTTCAAATAATATATGACACATTACAATTACGATTACTTTCAAACCCACAAGCACGCACAGAAAAAATTATCTACGCACACAAAAATGTGCAATTACTTCATCCGTCAACCTAAATACATTCACGTTTCGTAGCGTATCTGACTAAGGGATGATGATGGAAAGAAACTAAAAAAAAAGGATTAGAAAGCTGATAAAATTTACTATATTATGCATAAATAAAATTGATAGGTGGCAGAAATTTTCGAAGAATTCTAGGTCAAAGACGGACCATAAATTTTTTAATTTTATGTATATATTTCTTGAACGGGGTTTTAAGGCCAAATGACACTCGTTTAAACAAAATGAAACAAACTGCTACTGGCAACTAAACCTACCCTCGTTCGTTGCAGATCATTCTGGGGAGTTGGCTGAAAAAGCAAGCTAGGCAAATAAATTCCCGTAATTACAGAAATATACATTTTATTTCCCAAATTAGCTAACATTAAAATGGAATAAAATCAATTAATAAAATGGAATTAACTCTGACCCAAAAGAAACGTTAAACTATCGTTTTCCTCTCAAAATCATATTTAAGTAAGAACCCCCTCTTATCTCATTATGTCCGACTAATTATAATATTTTATATGGTGACTTCGAATCCATCTGAAATAAAAAGACCACAATTATAACACCGCTTTAACCATGAAAGTTAGTCAAAAAGAATGTGTACAGCACCACACTTCTCTTTCTCCAGACACCATAATTGTCACTCCAAAGGTTAACTTTATCAAAGTTCTTTCTTACGTTACCTTATTCGATGGTTCTGCAACACCTGTTCCAGGCGTATTCCACACTCTGTCACAACCAATCAGTGAGTCCTCTCTCAGCACTTATCCCCCCATAATAAATGTGATATACTATTCGTTACGAACACACACAGACACACACTATGTTACACACAACAAACACAGGTGCTCCATGCCCGAAGTCCACGATCTGCGAGGCGTCATCGACCTCAAAGTGCTTTGGTAATCTATCCTGTCTGTTTTTTCATTTCAGCATCGTCGAGGAATCCAGCGCTTGTCCTAACCGACTTGTCTCTAACCGGAAAGAGCTGAGATTAACAATTCACTACCGCCCCTTTAAGATATTTACCAAATTTTTCATACATAAATTTTCATCTTATTACATTTTGCCATATACCACGTAAAAGTAAAAAGAATGCCCTTTCAATTGGTATATGAAACATTACAATTACAATTACTTTCAAACCCATAAACGCGCTCAGAAAAAATTATCTACTCACGCAAAAATTATAAAAATTAAGCGTTCGTGGGAGATCTGAAATATAGCCCCGCCCCTTGTGAAACGTCATCAGTTATATCCAGCCAGGCTGACGAATACCTTTTTGTACTTTTTTCCGAAAATGTTATAAACGTTTGAGGCATGCATAATTATTACCTTTATGTATACAGTTTGTTTTATATGTAAACTTACGTGTTCGGATGTACATTTATGTGATATGAAGTGCTAATGAGAAATTTGCTGGTGGAAATGTGTTCTCTGTATCATCGTCTTCATCATCAGTTCCTTTGATACCTTATGTCGTATATGATGTAATTCTTATACTTTTGATATTGTTTTCTTTTTTGTGGTCAAGTCGTGCAAATGCAACTGCCATTTTTTACACTACCTGTATCCACATTTTCTATATATTTATTGCATAACATTTAGTATTCATAAAAAAGATTTGGAAAATATGATTAATCTATCATTCTAACCTTTAGCATGAATAAAAAAAAGTTGGTTTTCAAAGTGAGGTGTGAACACAGCGATAGAACTAAATACATTTCTTTACAATTATTTATAATCTTGATAATATTACTACCTGAAAAAGAGAGAAGAAGAGAGAACAGAGAGAGAGAGAGAGAGAGAGAGAGAGAGAGAGAGAGAGAGACCAAGTTGTTATAAAAAATGGACTTTGAAGAGAATACAGCAAACTAGTACATAGGTAAGCAAATAAATAAGTAAAGAATAAACATATGAAGAAAGCTGGAGTAGCTATGTGAGTTGAAACTAGTATATTTTAACATGAAGCATGTGACCTCTTTACAGATTTTATCAAGATTAAAAAAAAACCATGCGATATGGATTAAATGTATAAAAACTAAAGGTTCTTTAAGTAATTCAATGGATAAGCACTCGAAGTGTTACTCTTGTGACGTCACAGTATTAGCTCCGCCCCCACTGCCGAGTTCAGCCATGGCCACCGGTTCAGCAGACCCAGGATCCATACAGAGTGGATCCTGAGCAGACCCTAATACTTTGACTCTGTCCTGCACGACCCTGAAGCCGCGGGACATGCGATGTAGAAGTTCTCTGCTACAAAATATACCCTCCAGGTCTACTTGGGAGTTGGTTTTTTGTTCAGCTCTTTTCCAGGTTCTTGAATTTTGTAGGACTTTGTTTCAAGCGCTTCGTAATCTGTAGATCCTGTTTCGTAGCTTTTTTCGTTTATCAAAATTTTGAAATAAAATTTTCCAGAAACTTTCGTGTTAATATCAAGGAAATATAATATCATCTTTGGAAGAAAGCATCATGCCTTTTTCTAGCAAGGCGTAAGTAAACGGTCTAGTTGCATCCAGGACTCATCAGTAAAAAATAAGTAAAAAATAACGCCGAAGTTTCTTCGGCGCAATAGTGTTTTCTGTACAGCCGCTACGACGTATAACCAAGGCGACCGAAAATAGAATCATCTTTCGGTGATCTCGGCGTCCCATGAAACACTAACCACGACCCGGTGGTGGCCTATCATATGGCGTTGCTAGAAGCACGAGCATGGCTATCTTTAACCCTGATAACATAAAAACTACTGAGGCTAGAGGGCGGCAATTTGGTACGTTTGATGACTGGAGGGCGGATGATCAACATCCCAAATGGCGGCCATCTGGCCTCAGTCACTTCCAAGATCTGAGGGAGGGCAGAAAAGGTGCGGTCATAAAAACTGCGGACGGACAGAGACAAAGACGGCACAACAATAGTTTTCTTTTACAGAAAACCATCATCTTTCGCTAACTCTCGAAAATCATGACTATCTTATCGACTATTTCCTATCAAGTCTATTTCCGAATCTAAGAATGAAGTCGATTTCCATCGTTCAGAAATGAAAATTGAACTTTAAAAGCTCTCCGAAAGAGAGAGAGAGAGAGAGAGAGAGAGAGAGAGAGAGAGAGAGAGAGAGAGAGAGAGAGAGAGAGAATCCAGTTCTCACAAATGAAGTCTTTTTCTAACTCGGAATTGAAATTTATTTCAGACTTTCTGAAGGCGAAAGTTTATTGCCAGCTCAAGGAAAACTAATTCCTACTTATATATATATATATATATATATATATATATATATTATATAATATATATATATATATATATATATATATATATTTTCTCTCTCTCTCTCTCTTTTTTTCGGAGAGCTTTAAAGTTTACTTTTCATTTCTGAAAGATGGAAATAGACTTCATTCTTAGATTCGGAAATAGACTTGATAGGAAATAGTCGATAAGAGAGTAATGATTTCCGAGAGTTAGCGAAAGATGATGGTTTTCTGTAAAAGAAAACTATTGTTGTGCCGTCTTTATATATATATATATATATATAATATAATATATATATATATATATATATGTATATATATATATATATACACACACACACACATATATATATATATATATATATATATATATATATATTATATATATATAGATATATATATATATATATATAACATTCTATATTTGGAAACTCGAAAAACTAATCTCCAGCTCTCGAAAATGAACCATCCATTTCCAGTTCTCTGGAATAAAAGACTAATTTCCAGGTCTCGGAGACTGGCAAGTCAATTTTGAACTCTCAAGAAATAAGAAATATTTATAACTCTGATATTAAGTTCCCACTGTTAATCTCGCATTCAAATTCACCACTTCATCAACTTCGTTTTGAGTTGCTTTGGGGCATCCAGAGATTTTACGACTTGCTCCACGAGCAAGAGCCCGTGCATGCTGATGTAAGGCTTCAAGACAGCGGCTGTTGGCTACTTCGTCTTCATCAGTGATAACATTTTCCACATTCAGAGCTTGATAAATATTAAATAACCTGCTTGTTGAGGACGAATACGTGTGACAAACCTGGCAAATCTAAATCAACTTGGATTTCATTTCCTGCGAATACTGACGCCACAACCCCTTTGTTTTTTTTTCTTTTTTTAACCATCCACCCGTCGGAGATAATTTTTGTAGCACTTGGAACAGTGCTGCGTAAGCCCTTGGTGTAATACTCTCCAGTGCTTTCAAAGTTTGCCGACACTGTTAGTGGATCTCTCCGTGATTCAGGAGATAGCTTCTCTTTTCATGGAACTTTAATTAATCGCGATAGACAGCCAAGATTGGGATGAGTAACTTACTCCAAACTCACCGTTAAACTTTAATTAATGACAAATAGATACTTTGATAGCTGGTTATAATATATTTGTAGCCGTGATTGCTGTATGCTGTAATAACCCTCCCCCCCAAAAAAGAAAAAAAAAGTTCTCTGGGAAATCTTTGATTGATTTTAGCGCCAGTGTTAGTTGAAAGAAGAGATGATAATGACTTCTGCTCTAGCACTGAAGTGAAACTGAAAAGCCAAACAGAAAAGCTTAAGTTGATTATCTACCTAAAGTTGACAGTTGGCTGCACTTTGCAGCAGAGTCTGCTACTATCTCTTCCCTCGGCGCAGCTGGAAGTCGATTGACAATTTGCAAAATTGCACGTTGCCTTCGTGGGGTTACGTCGGAGACTGGGCTAAAAATAGAACGTTCTCGGGATGTCGAGGGGTAGACATCGTTTCCCGAAACTAAACTTGGCCCGGCTTGATTTTCCTCGTGAAAATGACACTTGGAGGAACACAGAAGACACCGGCGACGATATGTTTAGGGGAAATGGTGTCGCAAAAAAGAATGACAAGGACCCCCCCCCCCACAAAAAAAAGGGACGCACACCCACACTCAAACATAGATATATATATAGATTGTCTGCGTGCGAATGTTGCTTATTCATTCGTACAACGGTGACATGGTGAGTAGCTGGGTACAGAACCCTCCAAGCGAGAGAGAGAGAGAGAGAGAGAGTTTGGAATCAGCACTCAATCAGTACTTGAAAATTTTCTGGTAAGAAAGTGGTGAAATGAGAGAGAGAGAGAGAGAGAGAGAGAGAGAGAGAGAGAGAGAGAGAGAGAAGAATGGCTATTGCTATGTTGTTTAGCTTTGTCTTTAATTGGTAGTAAAATATGAAAGTGAATCAGAGAGAGAGAGAGAGAGATGACTTCAAATTCAGCCCTCAACATAGTAGGCTACTTGAAAATTTGTTTTTTTTCAGTGACAATTGGGAGAAAATCATGCATTTCTTTAATGCTCGAATCCATCAAATGGTGTAGCACCAGGCTTTTTTCTTTTTTAGGGCACTGCTAAGATAACTAAATTTTGTTGTAGTATTACTTACTGAAGATCAGTCATACCCATAATTATTGAGACCACCGCCTATTTTGACTTGATGAGAACACTTTCAGTTCTTGCTTACTGAAATGAGATCATTGGTGTAAAGTACACCGCCTATGTTGTACACTGGAGAGAAAACACACCGTTTACTGTGTACCAACGAAAAAACTACCCTGTTTACTCGGTGGCCACGGTTTACTTCGTACCAGAGGGCTGCACCTCTTTTGTTACTAAATGGTTTTTCGGCTCCGACCAGTGGCGTTCCTGAGGGCGAGGGAGGGCGGGGCGGGATGTGGGGGTTTTTTTTCGGGGGGGGGTGGGGGGTGGCTGGGGTAGGTGGGGGGGCTGTTTGAAATCGCCCCTCGGGCCCCAAGGTGAGGAAGCCCCAAATGCGAAATGTAACCATTGCTGTTATGACAGGACAAGCTTAATCCAGAGGCCCCTAAATGGTCAAGGGGCCCATTTATATTTGGACCCGAAAGTTTGGGGCCCACTAAAGGGCCCCACTTTCCAATTTTGTGAACAAAAATGTCACAAAAATATTATGTAAAAGAAACAGGGCTCCCAGGGTCCCCCTCCCAATCGTAGAGTCCCGTTATAGGACTTCTCATACGGATCGGAAGTGGGAGGGTAACGTTGATTGGGGTAAGGACATGGCCGATCTAAGGCGATTGATTACTGCTTATAGGGGTCCTAATTATCCTCTGAGGGCCCCATAATGGCCCCAGTTGCCCAGATAATACACATTCAAATGATTCAATGAATCTGGCTTTCTGCTTAACCCAGGGGGCCCGTGGCCCCTTTGAAGGGTGCTTGGGCCAGCCCTGGGTAACGGGATTTGGCCAAGAGGTGTCAGTGTCAAGTGCCTTTAGAATGATCCTACAATTGGTCATATTCTAAAAATTTCCCAAGGGGGCCTTACAGCGCCCCCCACCCCGACACCCCCGAACCCCCAGCTGCTTTGGTTCGCTTCCCTCGCCTCCCACCCCATAAGAGGGCCCCCCAAATGGGACTGTACCCCCCGGGCCCCAAAACGTCTAGGAACGCCCCTGGCTTCGACTGCATAAAAGTTAAGGCCAAAATGCTGTTCGAGATATCCTGCAAAGGTTTCATTTTCTGTTGCTTTAAGAAATACAGCAGTTTTCGGTTTCCCGTTTTCTATTTCGTCCTCTTATGTTTCTTTGTACAGAAGCTGACTCTGAGTATAGTCCTGCTAGGCCTAATAGCCGCTCCTGCCCTGGTGCATGGATCGTCTGAGGTCAAAGGTATGTCACAATAATTTTGAATTTCATCAAGAACTTTTGACATCGATTTTGAGAACCTCTAAAGTAAATAGATAAATGTTTTGAAGGTATTTTGAAGTGAATGTTTCTTGAGTCAAGTAAAGGAGGGAAGGGAGAGTCTTCATGCATTTTAGCTTATCCAAACCTAAACAACCTTGAATGTGTCAGCCCAACTTTACTGCTCTGCAGGTAATTTTGATCTTGTTGCCTTCTTATTGTCACTTGCACAACACGGAAAGGGTTTGTTGACATTTTCCCTAATTTAATTTCTTTGCTTTATACTGAGAAGACCTCAGACCAGTGCCCTAAACCTCCCTCCTTAATCCAGACTTACCTCAGTGTGAGTTCATAAACTGATGCTTCCTTTGCTTTGAATTACCTGTCCTTACCTCGCAGGAGACTTTTCTCAAATTTTTAACTTTTAGCAGAATCTTCTGAATCTTCCATTTCTCTTGTGTGCTCTTCTCAAATTCTCTTCCTTCTCCTCACTCAGATCTCCTCATTCTCCCTTTTCCCCATTTGCAGAATTTTATAACTTTTTTCCCCCGCAGAAGAAAGTGCGAATGCAAAGTTTTTCCTGAAGTCTTACCAGACGACGACCGTCACGACGCTGAGCATCGTGCTGACGACCGTGCCTTACTTCTGTGCAATTAGTAAGTTTCATTAGTCCCTTTGTTGACAAAGTCGAGGGGTCTATAGTTTTCCCTTTGTTTACATTGACTTGTTGTCTGCCTGTCTTTCTGTCTGCCCAGCATCTCTTACACTAGATGGACAGGCAGCGCCTGACGACACAGTACCAAATTAAGTAGATGAAAGAGAATCCTTGAGTGTCTTTCTCTCTAAGGGTTCGACTTTCCAAGGATGTGAATATTTCAAGTTAAAAAATAATCCCAGGATGAATATTTACCAAATTACTCCATGAAATAAACTCAATAATACTTTCTCGATTTAAATACAAATAACCGTTTTCGTTGTGAAATCACTAGAGACAACTTATGGCCAGAGGGTCTGAAAAAGAAAGATAAAGTTTACCAAATGCTTAAGAATCTGTGTGAAAAAAAAGAGGCAGAAATCAGTAAAAGAAGATCAATGAAAAGGAAAGCCAAATTCATACTGCTGGAGGTATCTCAGTGTCCTGATTCTGCAAGTATCTCAATATCCAAGTAATGGTAGGCTCTCAGCTCCCACTTATCTCACTCTCAATTCTTGGACGTCTTTCAGTGTCCTTATGCAGGAGACCACTTGGTATCCAATTTTTAGATGTGTTTCTGAGATACTATAACCTAGGTCAATTTCTGTTTACTAATCTATTCTTACTATCTGTGACTAGAATTATTTCCTATATTTCACCAGCATCAACTTTAGCTGAGGGAGACGCACTTCAAGCCTGTACTGGGCGTCAGTTGAGGCGGAGGCGGAGGTATAATATCAAGGATTTCGACACAGACACAAAAGTGCGGCTGGAGGAGTCGACAGATGACGACGTTCCGGAGGGGGCGGTGAAGGAGGGGGAGGGAACGAGAGGTTCTTTTTCACCCTGTGGCAGAGCTCGACCACCACTCTCACCGTGACGTCGACCTTGACCAACACCAGCATCACCATTTCGGCTTCGGCCTTTTGCACCTTCGCTAATTACAACATTCCTCTGTGCTAATGATTAGCGTAGCAGCTCCTGAAAGGCTGAAAAGAATTCGCACGTTCAGTTTCCCTCTATAGATGTATTATGGAATTCAGTAAGTTAGGTTAAGAAAGCTTACAAATATTGTAAATCAGTGTGTTTTTCTTGCGACCCTGTACAGAATAAATATAGCAGAATAGTTAGCATTTCCTTCATAACCTTATGTAAGTAAAGTTCAGAAAAATATTTCAGGAGAAACGGGCTAATAATGAAAACTGATTTGTTGGCCCAAACAAAAACAAAACTCCAATATTCTGATTGAGATCATGAAACATCAGATATCCAGGACAGCTTGGATACAAGTTGTGAAGTACTGAATTCATTCACAATTATGACTTGGACCACCAAGAGATGGTCTCTGGTTTGCTAGTTCTTTATATATTGTCTTTTAACAGATATCTTCCACATTCACAATAATGATCCCGATCTTCTTTTTCCTGCCGAGAGCAACTATAGATTCGCTGAGCAGCAGCACCAATGAGTAATCTGCAGTAGGTGTTTAGCCTCGCTGTCGAACTTCTCACTCCTCAGTTCCTGAGGTTCTTTATTCCTCACACCGTTGGACTTCGGATCAGCCTCCCCGAAGATCTTGTGTATTTGAAGCTACAAAAATTCAAGCGAAGATGCAACGCTTGACTGCCGTAAAATAAATCGTCTTGTATGATGATAATTTATTTACATTTTGTATTTATCAATTTATCACTTTGTTAATTTACTTGTTCTTTTCTAACGACTGATCGCTTCTTCCTCTATTTCCTGTTACCTGCTGTTGCTTCTTTTAAAATGAACGCGGTATTCTTTGGAAGCATGAATTTCTAGTCAGTGGCCCCTTTGGCCTTGCCCCATATTAATAGGATTCATGTTCTGAATAACAATAAAGATAAAGTATGTCCTTCTCGACAGCAGGCTGGAAGAAAAGGGAAAAGACCTTCTTCCAGGGGCGTCTGGTCGAATGCCCCATGAGCACAGAGTAACATTATCATCAACGAAGGTGCAAAGGGCCCAAGTCGAAATGCTGGTGTTGGTCTTGGTCTCAGTAAAGATCCTGGTCGGGCTACACCAATTCTTTAAGGGGATTAGAATATGGCCAAATGGGGTAGGCAGGTAAAGAATTCAACACGATCTGCCAACACCTAATGCAACTGGTCTCTATCCACCACCATATGTTATCGAGGAGGCTGTTAATAAAGCGAAGGACCCAATGAATCCGGGAAGCGTTTTTCTGAACTCTAACCGAGTATCGGAACTTCCCTGAAAGAAAAAACAAGCGGGGCGCCATTTCTTAAAAACTGATGATGGACAAAGGGAATTCGCGGGAACATTCGTTCTTCGGTAAACTGAAAATGGATTTATTGTTCGTTTCTTGTTATTCTTCTTTAAAATAAAAAAATATTTCAGCTATCCTGTCTTCTTTTACAAAATCTACACACTCTTTGCGAGGAAGATTTAACTCCATGAGCAATTTTATGAGATGATCGTAGTAGCCTTCGTGTGCAGTCATGGCTGCTTTTTCGTGCCAGAAAATCCTGTGGGTGATCTGCAATCTCTGTGAAGAAATTATGATTTTTCTCTGGTGCTGAACCAGAGACAGTTGTGGCGAACCGATTCCTCTGTGAAGTCAGCCAGTGACTGCGATTTGAGACCCTGTACCGCCCCCTCCTCGATTGGGGAAAAAAAACACGATCTTTCCTCAGGGTAGCGTTTTATCAGGAGACCTATTATAGACTTCGCCTGCTGCGCCTCATAGCACTCGTCCAGCCAGACGAAGAAGACGGGAACTCCTTCGTTACTGGCTGATTAACCTCTTATATTTTGCCGAGGAGCCTAATGTTGGTTTTCCTTCTCGGCGCGTTACTGGGAGGAAGGTGCATAGGCGCTGGGTGGCAGGTTTAGGAAAAATGCACGGCGCATTCACAAACAAATATTCGCACAAACACACACACACACACGTAGGTATAAATATTGGTGGGTCAATGAAATGAAATCATTAGTGAAACGCAACCATGGTGAGTGAAGGGGGTTTCTAATTCTTCAAGCAGAGAGAGAGAGAGAGAGAGAGAGAGTATGTCTATTGTTGTGTTATTCAAGTTTTTCTTTAGCGGGTACTAATATATCAAAGTGACTGAGAGAGAGAGAGAGAGAGAGAGAGAGAGAGAGAGAGAGAGAGAGTATGTCTATGGTTATGATATTCAGGTTTTTCTTTAGCGGGTACTAATATAGTTAAGCGAACGAGAGAGAGAGAGAGAGAGAGAGAGAGAGAGAGAGAGAGAGAGAGAAGAATTGCTATTGCTATGGTGTTTAGTGTTGTCTTCAAAGGATAATAAAATATTAATGTGAATCCGAGAGAGAGAGAGAGAGAGAGAGAGAGAGAGAGAGAGAGAGAGAGAGAGTAGACTTCAAATTCAACCCTGAACATAGTAGGCTACTTCAAAACTTGTTTTCATATTGGTACAATTGGGAGAAAATCATGCATTTCAATATCGATCAAATCCATCAAATCGTGTAGTATCAGACTTTTTTCGTTTTGGCTTTTTATTATTATTATTATTATTATTATTATTATTATTATTATTATTATTATTATTATTAATACTTTATTTATTTATTATTTTTTTTTTGCACGGCTAAGATAACTAAATTTTGTTCTTGTATTACCTGGTGATGCTCTGCCATGCCTATAATTGATATTAATTATTGAGATCATCGCATATATTTTGACTTGGTGAGATCACTTTTAGTTCTTGCTTACTGAAAGGAGATCATTGGTGTATAGTGAAACGAAGAGGGTGTAATGATAATGAGGAAACGCATAACTTCATAATATGTAGTCGTGTTCCTAAAGTACACCGTCTGTGTTGTACACTGGAGAGAAAACACACCATTACTTTACAGTGTACCAACGAAAGAACTTCCCTGTTTACTTCGTACCAGAGGCCTACACCGCTTTTAAAGTAAATGAGAGAACGCAGATAGTTTTATAAAGTACAAAAGAAGGACAGAGTCAATAGGTTACCCCTTTCAAAAAATCTAAAAATAACAAATCAGGACATTCCTAGTGTACACAGACAAACGTGGCAGAAAATATATCTGCAGAGCACGATCAGGTTAGACGACTGTATTCGAAAAATGTTTTGTGTAATGAAATTTACATTGCTTATTGGATTGCGTTGCTCTGTACAATGTACATGAACGGATTTCATAGTATAAATATTCTGTTACTGAATGGTTCTTCGGCTCCGGCTGCATAAAGGGAAAGGCCAAACTGCGGTTTGAGATGACCTGAAAAACTTTCATTTTCTGTTGCCTCAAGAAATACAGATGTTGTCGGTTTCCCGTTTTCTATTTCGTCCTCTTATGTTTCTTTGTACAGAAGCTGACTCTGAGTATAGTCCTGCTAGGCCTAATAGCCACTCCTGCGCTCGTGCATGGATCATCTGACGTCAAAGGTAAGTCACGATTAGTTTGAATTTCTTCAAGAACTTTTGACATAGGTTTTGAGAGCCTCTTTTCAAATTCTCCTCCACACTCATGATCTTCTCACTCTTCCTTTTTCCCATTTGTAAATTATGATTACTTTTTTCCAGTTATTTTTGAAATCTTTGTTCCCCCGCAGAAGAAAGTGCGGATGCAAAGTTTTTCCTGAAGTCTTACCAGACGACGACCGTCACGACGCTGAGCATCGTGCTGACGACCGTGCCTTACTTCTGTGCAGTCAGTAAGTTTCATTAGTCCCTTTGTTGACAAAGTCGAGGGGTCTATAGTTTTCCCTTTGTTTACATTGACTTGTTGTCTGCCTGTCTTTCTCTCTGCCCAGCACCTCTTATACTAGATGGACAGACAGCGCCTGACGACCCAGTACCAAATCAAGTAGATGAAAGAGAATCCTTGAGTGTCTCTCTCTAATGGTTCGACTTCCCAAGGATGTGTTTATTTCAAGTTCAGAAATAGTGCTCGGATGAATATTTACCCAATTACTCTATGAAATAAACACAATAAACTCTCTCGATTTAAATATAAATAATCGTTTTCGTTGTGAAATCACTAGAGACAACTTATGGCCAGAGGGTCTGAAAAAGAGAGATAAAATTTATCAAATGTTTAAAAATCTTTGGAAAAAGAGGAGGCAGAGGACAGTATAAAAGGATAACTGAAAAGGAATACCAAATTCCTACTGCTGGAAGTATCTCAGAGTCCTGCTGGGAGTATCCCAATATTCAAATAATGGTAGGCTCTCAGTCTCCCCTTATCTCATTCTCCAAAGATTGGGAGTCCTTCAGCCTCCCCTTATCTCTCTCTCCAAAGATTGGGAGTCCTTTAGTTCTCCCTTAATCTCTCCTCCTTCAAAGAAATTTGGAGTCCTTTCCAGCCGCCCTTCATCTCTCTCTCCAAAGATTGGAAGTCCTTCAGCGTCCCCTTATCTCTCTCTCCAAAGATTGGGAGTCTTTCAGCCTCCCTTCATCTCTCTCTCCAAAGATTGGGATCTTTCAGTCCGCGATTTATCTCCTCTCTCAAAATTGGGAGTCCCTTTAGTTCTCCCCTTAATCTACTCCTTCCAATTGTTTTTTTGGAAGTCTTTCAGTGCCCTTATGCAGGGGGCCACTTGGTATCCAATTTTTAGATGTGTTTCTGAGATAATATAACCTAAGTAAATTTCTGTTTACCAAGTTATTCTTACAATCTGTGACTAGAATTATTTCTTATTTTTCACCAGCATCGTTAACTGAGGGACAAGTACTTGAAGCCTGTACTGGGCGTCGCTTGAGGCGGAAGCGAAGGTTCAATATCCGAGATATTGACACAGACACAAAAGTGCGGCTGGAGGAGTCGATGACGGAGGATGTCCTGCCGACGGTGAAAGAGGACGGGAATGATAGGCTCTTCTTCACCCTGTGGCAGAGCACGACCACCACTCTCACCGTGACGTCGACCAGGACCAACACCAGCATCACCATTTCGGCTTCGGCCTTTTGCACCTTCGCTAATTATAATGTTCCTCTGTGCTGATGGGACATTTGCATAGTAGGTCCTGAGAGGCAGAAAAGAATTCGCACGTTCAGTTTCCCTCTATAGATGTATTTTGGAATTGAGTAAGTTAGGTTAAGAAAGCTTATAAATAGTGTAAATCAGTGTGTTTTTCTTGCGACCCTGTACAGAATAAATATAGCAGAATATTTAGCATTTTCTTCATAACCCTATGCAAGTGAAGTTCAGAAATATATTTCAAGAGAAACGGGCAAATAATGAAAACTGATTTGTTGACCAAAACTAAAAGAAAAATGTCATTGTGAGCCTTCACTCCATAATTATATTCTGACTGTGGTCATGAGACAAAACATCCAGGAGAACCTGGATACTTGGTGTGAAGCACCAAATCCATTCACAATTCTGTATCTGCATCTCTTGTCCTTTCTCTGTCCCGTAGGGGGTTAGTGCCGTCAGTGGACCTCATGCAGTACACTGTAGGTATTACTTAAGGTTCTTCACATGCTGCCTTCGGCCTTCACCTGCAACCACTATCGTTCCTTTTACTGTACCGCCTTTCATATTTTCTTTCTTCATCTTACTTTCCACCCTCTTCTAACACTTGGTTTATAGCACAACTGCGAGGTTTTCCTTCTGTTACACCTTTCAGACCTTTTACTGTCAATTTGGCCTAAAATCTTTATTCAACTCAACTCTCCTTTCTCTGGCCCTTTGCGTCGATACATCACTAAAAATGATAAATACTTTGAATCGCTCTCAACAGATTACCATCTGCGCGCATCCTTAGTAACTTTTATATTCACGTCTGCCAGTTCTATCAAGAAGCTTTTTTTTAGGTTCATATATGTCATGGGCAGACTTCTCCATTCACTTGAAAACTTCTCAGTCAATAGTTATCAAAATGAATTCTTCATCTGGAGACCCTGTCATTCCACGTCTAAATCTTGCTATTTACCTTCCACAATGTACTACGTAAAACTATGCCTGAATAATCATTATAATCGCCTTCATCACCTCTACAAATTTTGAAGCAATATATATATATATATATATATATATATATATATATATATATATATATATATATATATATATATATATATATATATATATATATCCGCAGCCTCATCATTAGTTGGAGTCGCTGTTTCTAATTAGCCCCCTCCAGCTGCTTCTATCTAGAAGGGCTCCATTAACATATCAGATGTTGGCAGATGCTTAACAGATGGATGCCCTTCTTGACTCCAACCCTCCCTATTTATCCATGCTTGGGACTGGCAATGAATTGGGTTGGCTTAACTGCCCCTGTAGCTAGGTTTTACAAACATACACACACACATATATAGCATATAAGATAGCCTGCGCATCTATTTGAATACGAGCGACTGTATATCAAATTCATGCCAACATGAAGTTATGCTTACAGAGCACCGTATGAGTTGCACTGACGGCATTACCCCTGTAAGGGGGTTTCAACGTGGGTGCCCTTTCTTCTTCTTTCACCTTTACCCAGGATAGTGAACCTTCCTCAAGGTTTGCTTTGTTTACTTAGTTAAGGGTCACAAACTCTACACACTATTTTGACAGAATATGCTCTCTGTGTAAATAATAAGTCGTTGATTATATCATATTGAAATCATGGCTACTTTGAAAACCAGATTTCCTGTGGGAAGCTAAGTCTATTGGATTCCTTTTTCTGTAAAATTGTCCATTCAGAAATTGGAAATTCATTATATTTATAAAAACTTAACAGTAATTAAGGCCAATTGTCGAATTATCACTTTGGAATACAGGATTTTTAAACCATCTTATAAATGAGTCCATAATGTAGAATAAAATCAACTCATTTTTAGTATAATTTGGTGAGGATAGGAAACGGTCTTGATAAGTCTAGCATTATGATCTCTAGAAGCCTAGTATAACGGGCCACCACGAGGCCCGAAAGCCCCACCGTTCGGAGTGAACGGGAGCTTTTCGGCAGGGTACTAAAGGTGAGTTTACACTAGGCTTCACCCCACGCTGCATGTGTAAGACTCATCACCAACTCATCCCAAATTCTTGTTACCCCCGCCTACTGGACTGCTCATCAAGAGTCATGCCACACCACTAAGTCACCCTAATGAGCACTCCAGTAGGTGGAGCTAACAAGAATTTGGTAGGAGTTGGTGATGAGTCTTACGCAAGCAGCGTCGGGTGAGGCCTAGTGTAAACTCACCTTAAGTGAAGCAAAGGTCATTCAAATAAGGAATCCACTGGACTTGCTCTCAGAGTTCAGAACTAGCAGAGGGGAACGTTGTAATTGGCGAAGGTGCAATAGGCTGATGCTGAGATGGTGATGCTGGTGTTAGTCGCGGTGGACGTCAAGGTGACTGTGGTGGTCGTGCTTTGCCACAGGGTGAAGAAGAGCCTGTCGTTTCCACTGGTACTAGAGGCTTTGGCCGGCTCGTCGCCAGAGGATTTTTCCAGCTCGATGGGACTGTCCCTCTCCACGTCAGGGATGTCCAACCTCCTTCTTCGCCTTAGCCGACGGCCTGTGCAGGCGTTAGTCCCCGCAGCTGTTTGGGCAAGAGGGTGTCTTTTCAGTTTTTTACGATATTCAACATATATATTAATTTCTATCAGGGAAAACATGGTGGAAATCGTTAAGGCGACATGCTTTGTCTGTCTACAGGGAGTGTCGTGGCATAGCTTGGTGGAGGCACGGTTGCTGGCACTGCTGATTATTATAATTTTAATTATCATTATTATTAATACATATTCGCCTGGAACTTAGGGAGTTTACGGTCAAATGCCTGACGATCGTGATAACATAAGTTAGGTGATAATGATAATGAATATTATTACTATTGATGGTAGCAGTATTAGCAGCAGTATAGTACTAGTTGTATCTTGAGAACTTAGCGCAGTTGATGACGACAAAAACAACAGAAGCTGTGAATCTTGTGTAGTACTTACTGAGGGCGCAGAAGTAAGGCCGCGTAGTGATGACGATGCTAAGGGTGGTAACAGTGGTCGTCAAGTACGACTTGAGGAAGAGCTTTCCCAAGGAGCTGTCCTCATCTGAGAGGAGAAGAAGGAAAAGAAGAATGTCAGGAATCTCCCTACCTCAAGGTCAGGGATTTGGGCTTCTCGGCCCTACCCTCAGAAGGGCTCCACCCTTCCTGTTCAGTCTTCGTCCAACCAAAGCACACACACACACACACACACACAAAATAGGTTTTGAATATTTATATATTCAATCTGTCTGAGGATTATTGACTTTGAAACACGTGATAAAGATACATATGCATGTATCATGAAACCCACGTGATACAAGTACTTTCGTAGTTTATTCTACATCTTCAAGTTCACACTTGAAAATGTAGTATTTTCATAGTTTATACTACATTTTCAAGTGCGAACTTGAAGATGTAGAATAAACTACGAAAGTACTTGTATCAAGTCACTGTTGTCGCTCGCCTTTTTACGTGGATTTTGTGATATTCTCAAGCATGTGGACTTTAGTGCTACATTGGATATATATACATATATATAGTACATATATGTATACTACATACATACATACACACGTACATACATGACGGGACCAACTGATATAACTTTATTCTTGTTTCCATATTCCAATGTAGGCATAACATTGCTACGAAAAGTTAGATTTTTTTTTAAAATATAAAATATTCACTTTCGAAGGAGTACCACTGAAAACTGTACTGTACAAGAATAAATAACTCTAAAAACACTAAAACTTAGCCTGAAGAATAATGCTCATTCTTGAAAGAAGGAGTATGGTCGGCCTACACTTTTGTGTCTATTTTTAAAAAGTAGCACTTACTTCGAAATACAATAAGTAACACTTACTTTTGATTTCGGGTGACCCAAACGTCAAAGCAGGGAAGGCAATTAGGCAGATCAATACTGCGCCTGCGCCGAGTTTCAGCTTCTGGTGAAAGAAAGAGATGAATGAAACTCTCCTGCTAAGGAACTCCCCTGCTAAGGAACTCTCCTGCTAAGGAACTCTCCTGCTAAGGACCTCCCCTGCTAAGGAACTCTCCTGCTAAGGAACTCTCCTTCTACGAAACTCTCCCGCTAAGAAATAGCTACTCAATTCATCCTATTGAACTAAAAAAAATGGAATTAATTTTTCTGTGAGGAAAGACTTCAGCGTAAGGGCATCTGAGAAGAAATAAAAGAAAAATTCAAAAAAATTCTTTTTTTTTTTTTTCTGAGAGTGAAGATTTCAGCGAAGGGCACCTCCCTCAGAGAGAGAGAGAGAGAGAGAGAGAGAGAGAGAGAGAGAATGAAAAATTTCTCATTTTCTCCCAACAACCCTTCAAAGCGAGAGAAGGAGATATTTTTCATCTGCTTCCAAAATCCTTGCTGAGAGAAATGGATAATCTTGAATTTCTTTGGCTTCGGCACAGGTGGAAAGATGAGGTGATGCCCATTTCATCTTAACATTAAGCCGCATTGACCAAAATCACCCCCCCAACTCCCTTTACCCCCACACCCAACCTTCTCCCCTCCCCCTTTTTTTTACTCTAACCTCGTTCTTTGCTCTTGAAGATTTCATACATGCTAAGGGATCATTGAACACAGGCCAAAACGCACTGGAATACTTCCGTAAAATGTTCGCTATCTGCTACGTAAAATGATTGATCCCATGTAAAAAACCACAAAGAGAGCAAAAATAAAAACACCATAACTCACTAAAACTTACAAAAACCACTTTAGTACCCACTTGGAAATTTGAAACCAGATTGTCACCCACTAGAAGAATGGGGACAACGTAATAAACCGAGTGAAACTTTTAAATCACATTGTCACCCACTGAAAGGACTATTAGCCAGACATCATTCACCAAAAAAAAAAAAAAAAAAAAAAAAATTCTGCTGCCCTCTAAAATATTTCAAACACCATTCGATTGCCTCAACCTTTGAAGGATTTCAGACTAGTTCAGATCATACCTGTCAGGCAAGAACTTGACGACAATTCTGAAAATCGCTTACTTGTAACAAAAGTATCCACTACGCGTTATCAGTTTTTTTTTAATTCATAAGAAAATGGTTGTCACGTACAACAATGAGCGTTCGTAGCTTCGAATGAATGGAAATGCCAGAACAAGACTGTTCTTCGGCCAGAATTCAGTTCTTAGTCTAGAATTCTAGTAGTGTCGTCCATTTTTAACTTTCCGGATTTGGAATGCCTCGATATCCATTTTCGCATGAAATTTTTTATATATAATTTGGAATTTAAGATTCGGATCCCATTCTCTCGGAAGATACAACAATCATCTACTGTCTTCTTCACTAAGAGGGAAAACTGACAACTCTTTGAGACTTTAAACGGATCAAAAAGGTATAAATGAAAGTAAACTCCATCTCTGACCTCAGTCTCCAATCGAACTCCCCTTTTTTAAACACGATGCTCAAACTGCTACTCACCATGATTCCTTCTGACTGATTCTACCCATACAATGGAGCTTATATATGTGTCTATGGTGTCCTTTCGTGTTTTTTGTTGTTGTGTAAATTCCCCCATCTTTTCCTTGACAGTATTGTTGCAATGAGGAAGACGGTGGAGAAATGATGACAAAATTACTTGGGAAGATACAACCTCATATTCTCCCTAGGGGGTTATGGGGGCGGGGCTAAACCTACTAGGTTTCTCCCGTCAACGCCCCCCCCCCCAACCACAACCCATTCATCCCCCCTGCAGTGGGTTTATTTCCCCCCAACTGATGGGTCACAGTGTACAAAATTTACAAGTGGGTCACAGCCACTATCCAGCTGATAAGTATCACAAGGTCACAAGCAAACCCATAATTTTGTTTAATGCGTGGTACAAGATAACACAAAGGTTTCTTGTAAGTGACACTAGATAACACAAAGGTTTCTTGAAGTAACACAAGATAAACAACAACCTTTTAATAAGTGACACAAGCTAGCCAACAATTTTCTAATAAGTGACACAAAATAACCAACAATTTTCTAACAAGTGACACAAGATAACCCATGGTTTTTAAATGAGTGACACAAGAAAACCCAAGATTTTTAATAAGTGACATATGATAACGGAGTTTCATTATAAGTGATACAAAATAACCTTTAAGTTACTGATGAGTGACGCGAGATATCTCACGGGCTTCTGATGTCTAATACCAAATACCTGCTATTATTAGTTTCCGACGGATGACACAAGATAAACAGCTCGTTTCTAACAAACAAAAGCAACTAATCGGCAGATTTCTCATAAGTAACGCTTGATGACCTTAAGTTTTAAAAGACACAAGCTAACACATACGTTAATGGTACAGGTGACACAAGACTATACCTCCAAGACACAAAGTAAACCTTACGTTCGCGGTGGCAAAATGAAAACGGCTACGTAACAACTATATACGACTCGCATTACGCTTTTGATAAATAAAAAAAGAAAAAACCTTTGTTGAAAAGTACATCCTCATAAGTTAAAAATCTAAGTTCGTTTTTCGAACGATAGTAGTGGGTATGAACTTCAAGGAATCAACGTCTATCTAGTTTATCTTTTTAAACCTATTTTACACAACCATTACGTAAACGGTAATGAAGATTACTCAGAATACCTCAGACTTTCAGTAAGTGAAAATAGATTTGTCCTCAAGTAACACGCACACACACACCCACACGTGATATATATATATATATATATATATATATATATGTATGTATGTATATGTAAGTGTTTACATAATAAAAATATGGAATGTTAGTCCATATATATAAAAGACTAAAACTAAAGAGGTCAACCAGATTGCTTGCAGGAATGTGATCAGACTAGAGACGCTAAAGATGACGTATACCCTATATATAATATATATATATAGATATATATATATATATATACGTATATATATACGATATATATATACATATATATATATATGCTATATATATATATATATATATATATATAATATATGCTTAAAAAATCACAGTAGATGCACGTGACTTCATAAATAAGCGAATACCACGGAAAATGATAGTCAGAAATCCAAGCGCTTTCGTCTTTATTCAGACATCGTCAAGGAGCTCCTTGACGATGTCTGAATAAAGACGAAAGCGGTTGGATTTCTGACTATCATTTTCCCGTGGTATTCGCTTTATATATATATATATATATATATATATATATATGTGTGTGTGTGTGTCTTTTGCATTTTATATATATATATATATATATATATATATATATATATATCAGATGTTAACGTAATTTTTCAGTTTTTAGTCAACCTTGTGATTTTGTTAACATTTAATATTAAGGCATTTAGTATTTAAGTATTTATTTTTAAGGAAATTTGTATTGTGTATATTACGAAAGTTAAGTTGTCGTGTGGTGATTTTGCGCCTCCTCCCCGCTCGTTAAAGTTTTTGAATTACCCTTTTAACACTCATATCTTTTTTGTTTACGTTTGGGTACGTGACTGGAGTCCTCGGTAAGGGAGGTGAGAAGAGACAGAGCGAGTGTTTGGGCAGACAGTTCGGGCTTTCTACAGAGGCTGTCCCCTTTTTGATCTGCAGCTGCCGCACATGCAATATTTTTGAGCCGTCCTTCGCAGGTACACATCTGGCCACCTGCGGTGTTGTGTACGCTGTACTCGATGTATTTTGAGTGCTGTCCTTCGCAGGTACGCTTCTGGTCACCTGCGGTGTTGCGTCCTGCTTGTATTGCAGGTGATTTGTGCCACCTGCGGCCTTATCTTGCTGCCACCTCAGTGGAAGATTTTTCCCGAGGTGTTAGAAGCATTTGCTTTTCCAGGACGCCTTGGAACTTATTGCAGCTGTGGGGGCCTTGATGCCCGTCAGAAGTCAAGTAGGGAGACAGATCCCAGGTAAGCGTTCCTTTTTGTATGGTCGTGCAGGACCTCTCGACTCTTCCTTCCTGGTGCTTCTGTACTCCCCTGTTAGCAGAGTTCTGGAATTATTGGGAACACGGCCTACTGTAAGGCAAGACATTTATTATTAGTCTTGGATCACGGACTCCCCTTCTGAGTGTGAGGAGATATTTTTTTTTATTATTATTTATATATATAGTTATCTCTTATAATGAACTGTTGAGACAGTTGGAATTTGTTGCCCCTTTTGTTTGTTTGGTTATAATTATAAATTCTTATGATGTTAACAGCCTCGTGGCTTTTATATTTGCTTATATAATAAATTTAGATTATAAACATAGGTAGGAGATTAAGTGTTTTCTCCCTGTTACTCTTCGCCTTCCTTCCCATCCTATTTAGTTATAGGTATTGGTTATTTTATTAATTTTGATCTGACCAGTTATATTGTGTATTTTGATGTATTTGCATTCATGTGTTTCTCTCTATTATCTCTGTTTAGGGCTTAGTTTTTAGTGGTTAAGAATCCCAAGGGATTATTTAAGGACTAGAGTTTGTCCTTGGCAGTCACAAGGTTGACTTTGATTATTTTTGTTTGTTAATAAATATTGTTGAGTTTTCCTGAGTGTTTTCGTCTCCATTGACCATCTTTTGCTGGATACTCTGTAACAACACTAAGTGTACATCCTTTATTGCAGACAAACCTGCACCACGGCCCAACAAGGGTTGTAACAATATATATATATATATATATATATATATATATATATATATATATATATATATATATATACAATGCTAAATACAATAGTGTTGTGTTTTGTTTCTAAACCTGTAAGTGTATCATCTTTCATCCAAGCCTGGCTTACCGACTTGTCTTAATAGGTTGTGCCTGTGTTGTGCTTTTACAACAGTTAGGAGAAACATTCACTTCTTGCTTTGTTTTCAACCTGTTCGCGGTATGTATGCTCTATGAGCAAGAGCCCGTGCTGGCGTAAGGTCAGCTAAATCTAAGACAAACGACATGTTTTAATGTAGGGAGAATGCACCCTAAGAATAGAATACATGAAATGTGTTAGTCTACCAAATAACAGAAAAGTTATGTCATCCCATGAGTGCTGGTTACTCTGTGACAGTCATTTTTAATCCCAGACAGAAATGTCAATGTTCCAAACTATCATTTGAGAGACAAGTTTGAACGGGGAATACTGACAACGCAACTCACTTGAGGGGAAAGGGTATAGATACATTGGCGTTGTCGTTTAGCCGTGTCATGTGCAAGATGTGCTCATTCTTTGGTGACAGAGAAGATATTGCGTCTAGCTTCTTCAGAGGTTGCATTTGGCCTTCAGTAAAAAATGCCTTACACGTCGGCATGGCATGACATTAGTTGGATATGGCGTGGTGCTTGATGACCTTCCTTTGAAATATGAATAATAGTCTTGGAATTGAGCGAGGAGGATGCACTGGACCGAAGGAGATGGAAGAATGTGTTGAAGAACCCTTACAGCGACCCCAAATAGGGACAAGCTTGTAGAGAAAGAAGAAGAAGAAGAAGAAGGTACTAGTCCAGGAAATGTGGGGTTGCTTAGGAACGCGTGCTTGAAGCCCCTTCCACACGAGGGGCAAATGCACGGCGGGCAGACACTGTTACCAGTTTTGTGAGTGGATGGCGATCACGAGTGTGGTCCAAGACATAGGTTTACCTGCCTGTGACTATTGCCTCCCGTGGACTGTTTGATCTGGTATCACTGTTGAAAAGCGAGAGAATGACGGGCAAATCAGATTGCCCGTTGTGTGTTTGCCCCTTCGTGTGGAAGGGGCTTTAGTCAAAACTGATGGACCTTCCAAGAAACCATTGTAACATAGATACTGGATGTAGGTATGTGAATAAAAAAGGGAGCTGAAAATATGAGAGATGTGAAGAATTTTTGAAGAATTGGGCAAAGCATGAATATATCAATATTGCATTGTATAACTGAAGGTAGACGTCCACCTTTTTTACCCGTGTTGATGACAACACTGTGCAAGGTGACCGAGCATTCACGTAGGGAAACTAGCAACAATATCACGACCCATGTAACTCTAGGCCGGTGGCCTATCTTATATCGTTGTCAGAGGCGCGATCATGGCTAACTTCAGCCCCAAATAAAATAAAAACTGATGAGGCTAGAGGGCTGCAAATTGAAGTGTCTGATGATTGGAGGGTGGATGGTCAACATACCAATTTGTTGTCCTCTAGTTTTTAAGATCTGAGAGAGGACAGAAAAAGTGTGGCAGAAAACTCGAACAGGTCACACTTATTGCACATAAAAACACTACCTAACTCTCGCGTGAGGAGAAGGCACAACCACACGTCATGAGGTCTCCTAAGAACTGCTCTTTTTTTTTTTTTCTTACATCAGAAGACTTCACTATTTTATTATTATGCTATCACAATGAAATAAGTGTTGCTTGTATGATCACAATTGCTGTTACATTCTTATGCATTATCATTAGCATTGAGGCAGAGCAAATGTAAGAAAATAGCAGTTGCCTATCCTCCATTTCATTTAACTTGAGCCCTTTTCGTTGTGTCACGGAACCAAACAGTTTTATTCCTGATAGAAATGATTTCACTTAAATTTCATTAAGGTTTCTAACGCTTCCTTCTCTGCAGTGGTCGAGCGGGAAATGACGCTTCGCTTGCTTCAGAAATTGCAGGAGGGATTCATCGGAGGAAACTACATCTGGTGGCAGTTTCGGTCCCTCTTCAAAATGAAGGAAACACGAGCTGCCCCTGCCGATAACTTTTTTATAACGCTACTTTAAGGGTGTTTTTTCCTGGGAGTAATGACGCGCTGAGGATGTTCTGTGCGCCGTCTCAGCTTTCTTGGGCGCGAGTCAATTACAGTGGCGAATGGAAACTATATAAATACAGAGACAAACATTTTTAGGGGCACAGTGTTGCTTTTCGGTTGAACGTAACCATGGTGAGTAAGCGGGTCCCATTCGCTTGACCAAACAGGAGAATAAGCAAACAATAGCTGTCATTGCTTGCATTAGAAAAAGCAGGAGACAGCCTCTCCCGTTTCCCAGTACTAATACACTCTACGTAGGTTCGCTGCTGTTTGCAATTTGCAGGTGTGTTTTCCTGCGTTCCGATTCGGAAGGGAAACGCGATGACCTCGTAGATCCTGAACACCTTTGTTTCCGCATCCGTTGCTTGATAGGGTTGCGTTCAATTCTTACTTAATGAGATCCTGCATTGTCTGTACGTCGTGAGTTTCTGCTTCGTCCTTGCTAAATGTTAATGAGATTATTCTCTTCGTTCTAACTTAGTGAAATTTTCCGTCCTTTGACGAAGAGGTTCTTGTTTCGGCTCTCTCTCTCTCTCTCTCTCTCTCCTCTCTCTCTCTCTTCCTTATTTTCTTTCACAATGAGTCTCTTTTTTGTTGTTCTTCCAGCATTAGTCTCTCTCTCTCTCTCTCTCTCTCTCTCTCTCTCTCTCTCTCTCTCTCTCTCTCTCCTCTCTCCTCTCTCTTTTCTGCTTTCCAGAATGATCCTTTTTTTTTTATTGTTCTTCCAGAATGAGTCTATTTTTGTTCTTCCAGAATGGGAGTCTCATTTTTTTTGTTCTTCCAGAATGAGTCTATTTTTGTTCTTCCAGAATGGGTCTTTTTTTTTTGTTCTTCCAGAATGAGTCTATCATTTTTTTTGTTCTTCCAGAATGAGTCTATTTTTTGTTCCTTCCAGAATTTTTTTGGGTCCTTTTTTTTTTTCTTCTTCCAGAATGAGTCTATCATTTTTTTTATTTATCATTTTTTTTTGTTCTTCAGATGATTCCTATCATTTTTTTGTTCTTTGCCAGAAGAAGTTTTTTTTTTGGGTTCATCCAAAGGGTTTTTTGTTTTTTTTTGTTTTTTGTTTTGTTTTTTTTTGTTCTTCCAGAATGAGTCTATCAATTTTTTTTGTTTCTTCCAGAATGATCTATTTTTGACATTCTTCAGAATGGGTCTTTTTTTTTGTTCTTTTTTTTCCGGAATTGAGTCTAAATCCATTTTTTTTTGTTCTTCCAAATGAGTCTCTCATTTTTTTTTGTTCTTCCAGAATGAGTTTTTTTTTTTTTTGTTCATCCAGAAGGGTTTTTGTTTTTTTTGTTTTTGTTTTTGTTTTGTTTTGTTCTTCCAGAATGAGTCTTTGACATTCTTTCCTGTCTTAATAAGACTAATGTTCCGGTCCTTACTTAACGAGACTTGTAAATATACTTTCTCGTGGAACTCTTCTCCAGCATTGAATTATATCAAGATCCAGTTCTCTCCTTTGGTTAATGAGATGCATTTTGCTTTCCTCACTTGATAAGATTCTTGTTCATCATCTCTCAGTCGGTTAGTAGGGACCATCGCTTTAAGACCTTGAAATAAATGTAAATATGGGATTTAAATAACACGTAAGTATTTTTGGTATGTCCTAAGAGAACACATTTAACTGTATTTCTAAATGTATAGTTGAAATCAAGACTTTCATATTCGTATAGTTGGTGAATTGGAGATACTTTTATAATTCTGTATTCATATGACGCACAGCACACACACACACACACACACACACACACACACACACACACACACACACACACACACACAAATAATATTATATATATATATATATATATATATATATATATATATATATATAACGAGCACACACACATACTTATTAATAATAATATATATATATATATATATATATAATATATCTAATAAAAGGAGCCCATAAAAACACCAAAATAGAGAAAAAGTACTATATTTCAGAGACTGCGGTCTCCCTCTTCAGGTAGATGAATGAGAAAAGTTCACAGAAAAGGTGGTATTTATACCAAGAGGTCCATCCACAAACAAGCCATTTTAAGTCACCCCCGCTGATAATCTTCCTCTAATCTTCTTAAGGGTTGGTTGAATGAAGACGTTGTCGATCGTGTCCGAAATCCATCCTCCTTTTGAGATGTTCATTACCTGCCTCTTTTATTAAGGCCGATTCCATCATTTGACTCTTGTACCGGCAGTTGCTGCTATAAATTACACGTGACAAATTCCAGTTTATTCTATGGTTATGTTCATTTATATGGTTGAAGATAGCCGAGTTCTGTTGTCCATACCTAACTGACCGTTTGTGTTGTATTAATCTCTGGGGAAGGGATTTACCTGTAAATCCGATGTAAGATTGGTCACAGTCCTGGCATGGGATTTCGTATACCCCAGAGTCCTTTGGAGATGTCTTTTGTTGGACGTTAATCAGGATTTGGCTAAGGTGTTTGGGTAAGTAAATACAAAAGGGTTCGATTTTCCGAGGGGGTTGGTTATTCTCTTAATCGTGTCCAGGTGGGGAATTATTATTTTATTGTTGGGTGTATCTCTGGTCTTGTCTTTAGGGGGTCGGTAGAAAATTACGTTAGCTTTGTGAATTGCTTTCTCAATTATATGGTCAGGATATTTTAAAGACGAAAGTTGCTTGCGAATTAGTTCAAATTCTTTTTCCAGGAATTCTGGGGAACAAATTCGTAAGGCTCTTAAGAACAAGTTACTAGCTACACCTATTTTGATAGAAATGTCATGATAGCTAAAGTAGTGAATGTATGAAAGTGAGAACGTTGGTTTTCTGTATATGGTAAATTTGTATTCTGTCGTATCTCTGATTATTAAAACATCAAGAAAAGGAATTTTGTTGTCTGTTTCCCATTCAACTTTAAATTTGATGCTGGGCACTAATGTGTTTAATTTCGAGAGGAATTCATTGAAATTGCCCCACCTATTATCCAAAATGTTAGGATATCATCCACGTATCTCATCCACAGCATGTTTTTGGGTTTTATTGCATTTATTACTGTAGTTTCAAAGTATTCCATGTACAGATTGGCTAGAACAGGACTTAAAGGACTACCCATACTACACCCGAATTTTGCTTGTACAATGATTCCCCGAATGAAAAATACGTTATTAGATGCACATAATTCAACTAGCTTTATTATTTTGTCAAGCGCCAATGGGAAATGATCTGAATAGGGGGATAATTTTACCCTTAAAAATTGAAGAACGTCCTGTACTGGTACTTTAGTGAACAAGGAATCTACATCAAGGCTTAAAAGTTTTATGTTGTGAAGTGGTATATGTGCTTCTCTGAATTGTGACAAAAATCTTCCGAATGTTTAATGTGACTGGGAGAAAAAGTGCCTAAAAAAGGGAAGGAGGCAGACTAATCATTTAGAAATTTTGTAATTGAAAGCACCGGCACATGAAACGATGGGTCTGAATGGAAGATTGTCTTTGTGAGTTTTGGGAAGGCCATAAAAATAGGGTAATTTTAGATTAATTACTTTAAATTTCTCTAATAGTTCAATACTCTTTTTGTCTTTGCCAATTAATCTTACTTTCCCATTGGCGCTTGACAAAATAATAAAGCTAGTTGAATTATGTGCATCTAATAACGTATTTTCATTCGGGGAATCATTCTACAAGCAAAATTTGGGTGTAGTATGGGTAGTCCTTTAAGTCCTGTTCTAGCCAATCTGTACATGGAACTACTTTGAAACTACAGTAATAAATGCAATAAAACCCAAAAACATGCTGTGGATGAGATACGTGGATGATATCCTAACATTTTGGGATAATAGGTGGGGCAATTTCAATGAATTCCTCTCGAAATAAACACATTAGTGCCCAGCATCAAATTTAAAGTTGAATGGGAAACAGACAACAAAATTCCTTTTCTTGATGTTTTAATAATCAGAGATACGACAGAATACAAATTTACCATATACAGAAAACCAACGTTCTCACTTTCATACATTCACTACTTTAGCTATCATGACATTTCTATCAAAATAGGTGTAGCTAGTAACTGTTCTTAAGAGCCTTACGAATTTGTTCCCCAGAATTCCTGGAAAAAGAATTTGAACTAATTCGCAAGCAACTTTCGTCTTTAAAATATCCTGACCATATAAATGAGAAAGCAATTCACAAAGCTAACGTAATTTTCTACCGACCCCCTAAAGACAAGACCAGAGATACACCCAACAATAAAATAATAATTCCCCACCTGGACACGATTAAGAGAATAACCAACCCCCTCGGAAAATCGAACCCTTTTGTATTTACTTACCCAAACACCTTAGCCAAATCCCTGATTAACGTCCAACAAAAGACATCTCCAAAGGACTCTGGGGTATACGAAATCCCATGCCAGGACTGTGACCAATCTTACATCGGATTTACAGGTAAATCCCTTCCCCAGAGATTAATACAACACAAACGGTCAGTTAGGTATGGACAACAGAACTCGGCTATCTTCAACCATATAAATGAACATAACCATAGAATAAACTGGAATTTGTCACGTGTAATTTATAGCAGCAACTGCCGGTACAAGAGTCAAATGATGGAATCGGCCTTAATAAAAGAGGCAGGTAATGAACATCTCAAAAGGAGGATGGATTTCGGACACGATCGACAACGTCTTCATTCAACCAACCCTTAAGAAGATTAGAGGAAGATTATCAGCGGGGGTGACTTAAAATGGCTTGTTTGTGGATGGACCTCTTGGTATAAATACCACCTTTTCTGTGAACTTTTCTCATTCATCTACCTGAAGAGGGAGACAGCAGTCTCTGAAATATAGTACTTTTTCTCTATTTTGGTGGTGTTTTTATGGGCTCCTTTTATTAGATGGAACTCTGTTGTTACAGAACATTTTTACCAGTCATATATATATATATATATATATATATATATATATGTATACTACCTATATATTATATTATATATAATATATAAATATAAAATATATAAAATATATTAATTATTTTTAATATATATATATTTATTATTATATATATCATATATATATATATATATATAGTATATATATATGTGTGTGTGTGTGTGTGTGTGTGTGTGTGTGTGTGTGTGTATTAATCCCCAAGACAAAGCGCATGCGCAATGGAATAGGTTTTTTGTTTTGTTTTTGTTTTTTATATTTGACAGTATGAAACGCTGCTCGTGAATTAGTATGGATATATAATATCAGTATTAAGCAAGTCTTCTTACATTGACGAAAGCAACCCTATGTAAGAGTACGTTTCCAAGTCGAATAGGAAGTGGAAACGTTGTCAAATAATAAATATCTCATGATTTGTTGATTATTCACAATACAACTTGGGTCACTTCAGTCACTCGTTTCGTTGATTATTAAACAACACAACTTGTTTCACTTCAGTCACTCGTTTTGTTGATTATTAAACAACGCAACTCGTGTCACTTCGGTCACTCGTTTTCGTTTCCCTAGACATTAACGAATCTCATATTGTCTTCCTTTTTATCTTTCCCTCGACAGTCGCTGCCGCTGAGAGGAATGCTTTTGGGACTACTGGTCGTCCCCGCCCTGGTGTACGGGTCGTCTGAACTGGAAGGTGAGTTCTGGAACACGACCCGAGTCGTGCTGCTCGCTGAAGCAAGAATCAGAATTCGAAATCTCTAATGCTAGATAAGTAGGCCTTTCCTCATATAATCGTAAAAGCTTTGGCGTCATGTAGGAGGTAATATTTGTGTCAACTAAGAGAAGTTATTGAAATAGTTGTTCTAGTAATCGGTGGCTAGGTTAAAATCTCATAGGCTCCTCGATCCCCTCCCCCCTCCCCCTTGGAGATGGGGTCGGGGTAGGGGTGCCAGGTACAGAATTTATGGGACAGCCGGTTCTTAGAGATCTTCCCTCATCTACTGTTTATATTTATTCAGGTTTGGTACTTACCTTTTGCCTGTCATTTTCTTGTGGAATTTGCTTATATGATGAAGTCACGTGCATCTACTGTAATTTTTAAGCATATATTATATATATAAATATATATATATATATATATATATATATATATATTGTTATGAACCCTTACTAGGGCTTAACAAAAGTACATTAGTACCTGAGGTAGAAACTTATGTCTCAAAAAGTTTGTATATTGTTCATTAAAGAATCTGGAATAAATAAACCAAACCATTCCATCCTACTGAAACCTGATACGAGTAATATAAATATATGTGTGTGTATATACTATATACTATCTATATATATATATACATCTATATATATATATATGAAGTTGTGTGGAGATTTTGTGAATATAGTATATATGTGTTTCAACTCTTGCAAGTCAACATGTAACCTTATCACATACTCCTCCTCGTTGGAGGAATTTTCTCATGATGTGTTTGTTCTTCTACAGAGGAGCAACCGAAAGAGAAGTTTTTCCTCAAGTCTTACCAAACGACGACTGTCACCACTCTCAGCCTAGCGGTAACTACTGTACCCTACTTCTGCGCCTTCAGTGAGTGATGCTGAAATCGGCATGCATCAGTTTTTCGGTTTTTTCTCTTTCTTTTTGTGCCTGCTTTTCATCAAAGTCATCTCCTTTTCTTGTCTCTCCTCCCATATTCACATATGGCCATGGAAACGAAATGAGGTTACTTATCATTTGCGTAAAAGGAAGTTTAAAATTTCAAGGCTGGTTTTAGTTAGGCCTATCAAGGGTAGCTATTGGTTAAGGAGGGAAGTGTAATCTCGATGAAAATAATAATTTGATCAGAGAATGAAGGAGGAAAGAGTAAAATTCAGGAAGGAACGACAATGATAATCTCAAAGACATGTTTCCCCTTTTCAGCCAGAAACCAGTTTGATACAAATCTTTATTACCATCTGTAAAAGCTAAGATCTTCTTCTGAAAATCTCATAAAGAAATCAGGTTGTAATCTCGTTCAGTTCAACAGCTCTGTATCTATGAAAACATCATCTGAGAAATGTCCGTTCACTCCGCAGCCACTTCCCCACTATCCGTTTGCACCGGGAGGAGTTTGAGGAGGAAACGAAGACTCGCCATGCGAGCCATGGAACCTGGTAAAGTTACCAACCTGGAGAAGTCGGTAGACGAGGCTTCGGAGGAGGCTCTGGAGGAGAAAGACCTCGATAGGCTGTTCTTCACCATCTGGCAAAGCACGACCACCACCGTCACCGTGACGACCACTGCGACCAACACCAGCATCACCATCTCGGCCTTGGCCTTATGCACCTTTGCTAATTACAACATTCCTCTTTGCTAAGTTGTGATTTCACCAAAGATGTCTTATGAAGGTCGTCCTTGGCTTCTTGGGGAAAGCCGTTGTGTTATTTGTGATTTTCTCATTGAACGACGGGATTCCTTTTAAAGAAAGTTGAAATGTCCATTCTCAGTAACATTATCCTGTCTCACATAAATGTAAAAAAAAATATTTGGGAAAGCTTAGACTAGATGAAATGAAAAAGAATTTACATGAACATAACACTTGTCCCAAGGATCGCCATAGAATTTCTGAACATGTACATAGGAATATTTTTTTTCAACTTTGTAAAATAGTGCGTATAACAAGCGACCCTGTGCTAAATAAATGAAGCAGAAATATTTGGTTTCCTTAATGACCCTGTATACATTTCAGTATTAAAAGGCAGCTAATTCATTTATAAAAAAATTTAGAGGCATGCCTTTTTGCCATTTATCAGAAATAAAATCTAACCATAAAATCAGATGTTGAATAAAAATGCTAAATAAACTAAGTCTACAGTTATACATAGAAATTGTTTTATATAGTATCTGTAGCCACTGATGATATTTCAGGAAAAGGCTATTTTTCAATAACGTCTGCCTGCATTATTCAACGATCAAAAAATAGTTTATAAAAGCTAGAAAATAATGAGATCGAAATCAACCAACTTAACAATATATATATATATATATATATATATAATATATATATATATATATATATATATATATATCAATGGCATTGGTTGCAGGTACTATACCAAGGCTTTGAACTGGTCTATACCTCTTTTTATATGTTCGTAGGTACCATACAACTGGCAATTATTCTCTTCAGGTCCTTGACAATAGCTCTAATTGAGTTTGGGGGGCAGTAGACACGAAGGAAATCCGCGTCAAGATTTATAGGTTTCATACCACTGCCAATTATTCTCCATGGCCTTGACCTCATCCTTCAACTGGCTGTGATAAGCAGCTTTGTAAAAACAATATGATGCTTCTCGGTGAGATAGGCATCGTCACTTGTGTGATTGCATACGCATCCAACTATTTCCGTATGCAACCTTCTATTAGATTGCTGTTGTATCTGTTATTAGTTAGGAGCTGCCAAGCATGTTCGAGTTCTGCATAAGTAGCTTTCCATGTGGAAAAGTATAATTGCAAGTCTCACTATAATGGAGCATTTCTAAGTGTCAGGGCACTCCCCATGGGCATTAAGCCACTTACCCACATTAGTTGCCTTGTGGTACACCATATTGGACAGTGGAGTTTAGGCTACAGTTCCTGTTCAAGGCACATTGTATGTGGGTGGCCTCCTCATCATTATCAATGGCAATGAAGGTATTGTTGGGCATTTATCTTCAGTTTTGGATGGGAATTATAAGACTTTCCATGACATCTGCCATGTACTGTCGGCCAAAAAACTATTGGCAGAGTTTCATAATTTTTCGTTCACCTGCCTGACGCACGATTCATGCCTTATTTATAGATTTTTCTTTTCAAAGATGGAAGAAATCATATGTAATGACGTTAAAAACAGACATTGATATCTTTAGAACATTATGTTATGTTATTGTGTAAAACTATTTTCCATATAGCAAAATTGACGTGAACGAAACGAAGTAATAAAAAACGTCATGTCACAACCATAGATATACATTACCAAATAGATAGGAGACACCTATCACTAGTAGTATCGCATAAACATAGTCCTTAAATTATTATTTGAATATTAAGATGAAGGTAGTTGAACTTATTCCATTTTGTTAAATTAAATTTTACAGAAAACATTAGAAATGCTCAACACGAATGCTATGCAAATTTAAAAGAAAAGAAAAGAAAAGAAAAAAAAAAAACAATATCCTAACAGTGTGAACCAGGCGACCTCACTCTGTTGCTTTTGATGTTATGTGCACGGGAATCTAATGTCAATGTGTCATTTATCGGTCTAAGAAACATCCCTCGATGAGCGAGAGACAATTATTGCACTGCATTCGGTGCAAGTTCCTGTTGGAGAGATATCAAGAATGCTTAATAAACCGGAGAGAATCATACATAGAAAAATCAAATTGTTTGAAGAACGGCAAAATTTAGAACATGGGCCTAGCGGTGGAACACCTCGAAGCACCACAAGAGAGCAAGACAATACAGTAGTTGTTGCTGAGCAACATTCATTTGTGAATTTTTCATTTTAGTGCCTCGTCATACATTGCTGAACCAAGAATCATGACTAGCTCTACGCTTATGACTGGTGTCTGATGAATAGTACTTTAGATGGAGAGGAAGAGATTTCTAAATCTACACTTGAAATCTTTGATAGTTGTCTAATGAATAAGCAAACTTATCTTTGATGGATGAGATATTCAGTTAGGCTTACTCTTTTTGTTCTGTTTGTTATTGGTGGCCAGTGAATACCACGGATAGGGAGGGAAACAGTTTCAATGATGCATGCATTTTTTTTTCTTCAAAACCTAAACAATACATTTGATTGGGAGATACTTTATTAACATCGGCCTAATCCTTCCATCACTCCTATACGCCACCCCCGCTCTCTTCTCCATCTCAGGTTACTCTGTCCGACGAACTCGTATCGCGTGAAAGCATCACTAATGATAACGGTTATTTTAAAATTCCCCGCACCGACAACGGACGCCTTAAAATGGATGTTTATAAAATATTTTCTGTTCAAAGAAACTTTATCTTTCATTCCCCAAAATATGTGCATACACTCGTGTTACACCCTGTAGCCGTCAAAGAGCAACCCTTGATTAAAGCAGTAGGTTTTACTTGGAAAAAAGAAAAACATATGAAATAGACTTAACCGAGAACGTCACCTTTCATATTTCTTATCCTTTCAGCTACTTATAATATGCTTATGGTAGTAGGTCTAGGTATACATGTGAAACTAATTTGAATTAATTTCTATTTAGAAGAAATGAATAGCTGCAGAAAGATCAACCTAAGAAAGCTTTAATGAAAGTAAGCCTTTCTTAATGTATTCTTCAGTTTTGACTCCCACAGCTTTCCAACGTGTCCAAATGAAACAGGATGATATGCAAGTAATTCGATAAAAAATAAGACTGAATAAGGTCTGAGTTAATTATGTTAAGCAATTATGAAAAGGATAAGAAGAAAGGCGAACATGCTAATAAAACAAGAATAACGGGAATAATCAAATAAAGCAGATTAATATATATATATATATATATATATATATATATATATATATATATATATATATATATATATATATATATATATATATATATATTATTGTCGGTTTAAATATTCATTAATATTACCTATCCGATAGAGTATACTGCTGAAAATAGACCTAGGCTAATCATGTGGGAAAATCAGAAGTCCAATTTAGGCCCACTAAATGTGTCATGCAAATTATTTTATTGATCAAAGGACAAAATTAGTTTAACTAAACATCGTTTTCAAGGAATGTTAACGCCTTGATGTATTATTTATCGGCTGTAGGAGACGAAATGACAACACCCCAGTGCAGTACGATACTTGAGTCAAGACTCGAGCGGCAGCAAAGCCAACTTCAAAATCCTTCGGTATGCTGTCACGAAGCTAGAGTTGAGAATAAAATTAGAAATCGTGGACCCATGGGTGTATATTTTCCTTACTTTGCAAAATAATTATCTTTAACACGTTGAATAAGTCTACTCAATTCTAATGTAATTTATTTCAAGTATAGCACCTTTGAAAGGAAATGTTATTTATTGTTAAGTAAATAATCTGGCACCTGCATATGGCAATATTTCCATAACGAACAATGAATTAAGAAACTACATCAGTTCTTCGTTGGCTGTCTGTACATATTGGCGAATAAGATGCCAAAGGGGATACCATGGGGACATCTTCTACCCGTCAAAAGAGGTCACCTCATGTGAAAAGAAAGGGACCTCCTTGGTGCAGATTTGATGTTGAAGGTCATCTTCTGGTATGTCAAGGGGCGTGGCATCTGAGTGGTAGACTCTCCTTAAGATAATTTATCGATGGTTTCGCCCATCGGTATGTTCGTGAATTGACTTTTCCTACATCCAGCAATACGATGGTAGAGCTTGGACAGAGGTGTAGTATTCAAAATATCCATAAACTCTACCAGGGAAACCACTGAGTACCCGTTAGGGATGTAGGGAGTGATGATCTTATTTAGTCTTGACTAGTTCATAGTTGGAGAGCTAACTTGGACAATTATAGTGTGCATTAGGCTGTCAACCTTTTGAGTCTTGCAGGTGCCGTGACAATGACCTGGCCAATAGAGTCCGATGAACCCAGGCAGTTTCATATCTTTTTTATCACAATTCATCTTCTTAATTATAGCATTCATGTTTTTCTTTAGGCTTTCGGCAGGGTCTTGTTTAAGGGCTGGAATTTCATAGGATCAATCTGGATGCCGCCCATTTTATTGCCAAATTCTTCAGGTTTCGTGATGACACAGACGGCGGTCTTGTCACATTTTCCAAAGATGCCGTCTGCATGTTCTTGTAACTGAGGACGAGGAGCTGAATTCAGGCGACGAGAGTTCGGCCCTGAGGTTCATCTTCACCATCTGGAAGACCACAACCATGACTGTCACTATCACGACGTTCTCGACCAACAAGAGTACCACCATGTCCGCTTCGGCGTGTTGTATCCACCGCAACTTCGGAACTCCGCCCACCTGCAGATAAGACGACGCGGTTTTTAGGCACCTCGATTGCCTCTGCTGCGTCCTGGTTGCTATTTACCTTTTTTCCTGGACACCCTTTTTCCTTTTCGTGGCTAAGAGCGGGTGCTTGCGAAAATTTCCAGCATCCGTAAATTCCAAGGTGATGCAAGTTGTTTCAATAACCAAAGCCAAAATCACAAGATTTGAAGCTGTCATTGAAGGTCAGTGAATGTTATCGTCATATGAATATTAGACATTTGCTGGTGATACTATCAAAGTAATTTTGTTTTACCTTTCTTTTTCTGAACTGATTCTGTGGAACATGCGTATTCATTACCATAAAACAGCCATTTGATTTTTTTCTTTTCTATTTTTAGTTAAGGGCCTTATGCCTATTGGATAAACTAGCTTTGCCAGTTCATTGCCTCGATAAATCTTTGTAGTCCACGTTACGTTGTCAATAACAACCAGTAATTCGCCAAGGGAACATCAGGAAAGCAATGTCCACACTTCGACCAAGGATGACTCACAATGCGCTTCTAATTTATGCTTCATTTTCAATTTGTATATGTGTGTAAATAGCGGCAAGAGGTTAGGCCTCTCTCTATATTTTTTTTTGACAAACGAAATATCTGCCTTTTAATATTGAAATATATACAGGGTCTTTAATAAAACCAAATATCTCTGCTTCATTTATTTAGAACAGGGTCGCAAGGTATACGCACTATTTTACAGGGTTGAAAAAAAAATCCTATGTACATGTTATGACATTCTAAGGCACTCCTTGGGTCAAGTGTTATGTGAGTGTGAATTCTTTTTCATTTCATCTAGTCTAAGTTTTACCAAATTTTTTGGAAATGTATGTGTGACACGTTAATGTTTCTAAGAATGGACATATAAACTTTTTTCAAAAGGAATCTAGTCATTCAATGCGAAAATCACAAATAACATAACGACTTTCTCCAAGAAGCCAAGGACGACCTTCGTATGACATCTTTGGTGACATCACAAGTTAGCAAAGAGGAACGTTGTAGTTGGCAAAGGTGCATAAGGCCAAGGCCGATATGGTGATGCTGGTGTTGGTTGCAGTGGTCGTCACGGTGACGGTGGTGGTCGTACTTTGCCACAGGGTGAAGAACAGCCTATCGAGGTCTTTCTCCTCCAAAGGCTCCTCCGGAACCTCGTCTATCGACTTCTCCAAGTGGGCAATTTTGCCCAGATCCATGTCTCGCATGGCGAGTCTTCGTTTCCTCCTCAAACTCCTCCCGGTGCAAACGGATAGTTGGGCAGTGGCTGCAGAGTGAATGGACATTTTTTAAATGATGTTGTTATAGACACAGGTTATTATTATTATTATTATTATTATTATTATTATTATTATTATTATTATTATTATTATTATTATTATTATTATTATTCAGAAGAAGAAACCTATTCATTTGGAACAAGACCTCAGGGCCATTGACTTGAAATTCAAGCCTCCAAAGAATATGGTGTTCATTAGAGAGAAGTAAGAAGAGGCAAATGGAAATGCAGAAAGAAGAGACCTACTTATTGAAGAGG
>NC_087221.1:49834084-49847795 GCF_015104395.2 Macrobrachium nipponense
AAAACCTATTCTGGATAAAAAACTATTCTGGATGAAAAAAAAAGCCTATTCTGAAAAAAAAACACAATTCTGGAAGAACCAAGAAAAGAAAAAACTATTCTGGAAGAACAAAAAAACTCATTCTAAAAAAAAATCTCTTTCTCGAAGAATGAGAGAGAGAGAGAGAGAGAGAGAGGAGAGAGAGAGAGACTCATTCTGGAAGAACTAGGACGGAAAATCTCACCAAGTTAAAACAAAGAGAATGACCTTATTAACATTCATTAAAGACAAGATAGAAATTCATGACGAACAGACAGTACCGAATCTCATTAACTAAGTAAAGGAGTCATCTTATCAGGCAACGAAAGCGGAAAGACTGCTAAGTAAGATATAGAATCTCATCGCATTTCCGTTCCGAAATGCAACGCAGAAAACTGAATCCGTAATTCGCCCAACTGTCTGTCAGGACACGCAACAGGCCGGTTTACTCACCATGGTTACGCTCAACCGAAAAGCAGCACTGTTCGACGAACTGCCTGTCTCTGTATTTATATGCATAGCTTTCTTTCAATCGTCTGAGTAATTGACTCGGCTGCGTCGAGGAAAGAATAACCCAAACGCAAATGCCTTGGCCAGGGTGTAAGTCGCGTTCCTTCTATCAGGAGAACCAGGAAAGAAGCTGCTACAAAATTCGTTGTGATATACATTATTGCCACTTGACTTCTGCGTTTGGTTCAGTGTTGCAGACTAGAAAACTCTCTCCGAAGAGAGTTTTCTAGTCTTCTTGTACGGTTAAGGAAACGAAATGTCTTCCGATTCGCTGCAGAAACAGAAACTGCAAAGCTTCACAGAATGTAAGTGAGATTATGTAGTATGTCAATATGTCTGATATCCCGACAAAATGAAAAGTTTAGGAAAGCCCAGAAAGGTCTAAAAATGTGTTTCGCGATGAGTTAAAGATACAGGAATTTTAGAATGGGATATTTTGATTTATCAATTAGAATGAAAGTGTAGAAAATAAATAATGTGCATGTTACACAGTACAGAAAAATTATTTCTGATAAGATATTGCGTATTTATTTCGATTTTCGTTGGTGAAACAAGGCTCTATTTGCCCCCAGATTTGAGCCCGTTTTAATTTACGTTAAACAGTAGGAATATAATGTTTACAGCTTATATATGCGAGGAAAATCTAGCACGTGACCCGAGTAAGGTGGAGGTCGGATCACTTCTTGTTTCTTACTTATTCTATCAGCATTGTTTTCTGTCTTTCGTAATGTAACTTAAGCCATCTATGGATTTCTTTGCTCAAAGGATGGGTGCTCTGAATGGGACAAGACATGGTTATAGAAATGTCTTTGTACCATCAGAACCTCAGGTCCAGCTGCCGCTAAATGTCATTGATATATATAAATGATAAAAAAGAATTATATGTAAACTAAGCCTTTGACTTAATAAATGGTTAAATCATGTCATTTCCATTTCATAAACTAAGGTAGTTGCCATAAAGTATTTCCAAAAGAAGTGCTTACTAACAATGAGCTATTTGTTTATTTTGGGTGCCAAGTTATCGGGTGTTCAAGAAACCGAGGCTCATACCAGGAGTTAAAATACCTGGAGGCATATTCGCGAACTGTAACCTATTATCAACTAGAACCTTCCCTGGAAAAGTGGGGTGCTATATCTTAAAAACTAGAATCTCCTTGAAAATAAACTCATTAAATTTCTCCACACCCAAATGACCTAGAGTGTACCTCTTTGAACTAACCTAACCTACCCAGACTTAACCTAGGGGCATGACAAAAAAAAAAAAAAAAAAAAAAAAATGCCATTGATGGTGCGATGCTATTATACATCTCGAGAATTTGCTACTGGGAGCGAAATACCCAGATCAAGGTCCTGGGAATTTACATACCAGCCACCATAGATGTCACGTGACCATGCTACCCGGAGGGCAACCACCATCTTATCACGACCGTCAGGAGCCAGGTTGGTGCTTGGGGAAGCTGCCTCTCAAACAATGGGGAGGGGACCGGACCAGTGTACCAACGACTGCCTTTGAAGAGGCATCCTTTCGCATCTGGGGACATCACAGGTAAGTCTCTCAGGTCACGGGGGTAGTGGCATCCCTATACAACCGTGTAAATCCTAATTTAATACTCCTACTCTGTTGAAAACCATGAGATTAAACATCGACGCCTAAGCCATCCACTGTTTCTGCATGTTTGGTGTTTAATAATCGTTAGTGCTATAATACCTCTGAATGAAGCTTGACCGAGCCGGGCTAGGTTACGTTTGTAATTTAGAACCTCAACTTCATTGAGCCGCATCTGGCACATTTAGTTGGGAATTCAAGTTAGAACTCATTCACTGTCTCAGGGAAAGTGTGCCTGCCATTCCACTTTATAAATGGAGACATTTTCTTTTGCAGAGAGAGGTGTTACTGCACATGGAAACTCATTACCATCAGCTTCGTGTTGGATTGATGTCACACCACTACATAGTCCGCTTGAAGCGGAAATCCCCTGAGGAGTTCCCCCTGGCCCTGCCAAAGTAATTTCTAATGTTTTATTACCAGGACCACTTAAACCCATTTGATGTCAGCGTCATCCTTGGTCGAAATGTGAACATTGCTTTCTGAATGGAAAATTTCACAGACAAAGGAATCCATTAGGCTCATTTTCCTACAAGAAATCTGGTTTTCAAAGTAGCCATGATTTCAATATGATAATCAACGACTTAATTATTTGCACATAAATCATTCTTTGTAAAACAGTGTGTAAAGCTTGTAACCCTTCACTATATAAACAAAGGAGACCTTGAGGAAGGTTCATTATCCAGAGAAAATGTGAAATAAGGAGAAAAGGATGCCATGTTATAACCTTCTACGGGGATAGTGCCGTGCAGGATAACTCAAGGTTCTCTGCAGCATCCCTTAGGTCCCTAGCTGCAACCCTTCTCATTCCTTTTACTATACTTCTATTCGCATTCTCTTTCTTCCATCCTAATTTCCTACCTCTCCTAACAATATTCTTTTCTTAGTAGATGAAGCGAGGTTATCCTGTTACACCTTTAAAACCTTTTTTTCTCAAATTCCTTTACAGCACTGAATGACCTCATAAGTCCCACCGCTTGGCCTTTGGCCTAAGTTATATATTCCATTCCGTATCAGTGTTAAAACATTTTAGGATACTGAAAAATCAAGATTAATTCAAGTTCCAGCAGTCCGTGCGTATAATTACATTCGATAATAAAGGTAGAAGTATATATGGCGTATGTCACTGTCACATTTAATATTATGATTAGTGCATAATGTTCCAATTATATTGCTGAATACATTTCAAGTTTGTAACTAGCGTGTCGGTGGTTACTGGGCTCGTTAAGTGTTTATAAGGCAGACAGGTTATTGAGACGTCTTCGACACTGGAACTGAGTGGTCGGGGTCATTCCCTGTCCAACGCTACGTGATTTTGGGTGCTCCCATGCTTCGTGAACTTGGGAAAACTCCGTTACTTGTGTGGTTGTTACCTGTGTGGTACTGTTGCTGTTACCTGTGTGGTATTGTTACCTGTGTGGTATTTTCTTAATATATCTCTCAACGTACGAGGATCCGACACTACAAATGGACTGATTATGCGAGTGCTGTATTTTGTTCCAGTAAGTGTTACTTGTAGTTATACTTCAGATTATTTGGTAGTGGTAATATATTTTATTACATGCGAAGATTGTGTTATGTATTGGTTAAATCACATTGCATTTGAAGGTTGTATTTGCTGTAGTTACTGAACTACCATTACAGTTCACGATTCAAATGGTGTTAGGACAACTGTAATACAGTTTGGTTGGTAAATGTAACTTGGGTTTTGTAATTGTAACTCAGGCTTTGTAAATGTAACATAAATGTAACTTGGAGGGATAGTAAAATTCAACAGTTAATATGAAATGTACAATTTATAGGTGACCATTTTGCATGCAGTACATACACCACAGTTCGAGCTTCTGGGTGCAAGTTGTCTACGATTCCTGTGGGTCCGTGGCATCACTTTTGCAACCTGCAGTGGATCACGGCTCACAGCTCTAGTGGATGGGCCAAGACAGGCTCGTCATTCAGCACCTATATGCCAGTTTTGCTTAGATGTAGCATGAAAGCTGTTTATGTCATTTGCATACCCTCTTTTGTGTTAAATTGATCCTAATTACCATAGTGTTAAATAAATTGTTATGATTTTACTTGTGTTATCACTTGCTAACAAAGGTCATCCTCTTTAAGTAGTAGGTTGGTTGGTTAAAAAACCCAACACAGTTCAGTGCAACTGTGACAGTCACCAATACCGCCTGAAGTGAAGATCGCACAAGAAGAAAGCAACTTTAAAAAAGACCTAAAGACTCCCCCATACTGCAGGAGGTACAATATGGGTGAGAATATATTAAAAGACAATTATAAAATAGAAGAAGCAACTCATTTAGAAAACGTGCAAACGTATGCCAGAGAGGGAATCTTCCCAGTGGAAGGTTGTACAAAAAAGCAAACAAAGTGAAACACAGAGAAACCAGTTTGCCTATGAGGATATCTTCCGTTATTAATGTCTTATAAAAGGCCGAATTCTCCCCTCAATTGTGGAGAGACCTGCTAGCAGAGTCAGAAAACTTGAAAGTACTGGGAGGCTTCCCTAAAAAAAGCGGGAAGAGACATCTTAAAAACTAGCTGTGGAATCTTATTGAAAATGTCATTACGTTTCCCACACCCAAATTATCTACGAGAATCATTTTTGGTCTAACCCAGGCTAACCCAACTTAACGTAACCTAATCTTGTGGCAAGGCAAAAAAAAACAAAACAAAAAAACCGGGGCTGGTATAATACTAGTGTATACATCTCGAAAATTTGCCACCGTGAGATGCTGAGGACATGCTAGGGGCTCACGCATTTCTCCCAGTGAAGTCCTGCACTGTTACCACTGTTGAACTAGCTACAGTTACCTTTGACGACTGGATTATGAAACAAGCCCAGTAATTTCAGAAAATGAAATTCATATTGGCAAGAATTTGATAGACAGTCACTCATATTCCAATAGATAGGCAGGCTATTTTATATACCATATGTGTGTGTGTATGTGTGTGCGTATGCCGGTGCCAAGCCTGTATTAATAGGGAGGGTTGGAGTCAGGAAGGGCATCCATCTATAAAGCATCTGCCAACATCTGTTATGTTAACAGAGCCCTGCTAGATAGACAAAGCTGGAGGGGGCTAATCAGAAACAGCAACCCCAACTAATGATGAGGCTGAGAATATATATTGTTATAAATCTCTTGTTCTTGGACTCTGAAAACTATGGAAGTGACTTTCTGGCACTCCTAAGAGGCCTTGCAAGAGAACGAGAACATAACAAACAATCTACGGCTAAAGGCCGGTATAAGTGGATGGAAGAATTCATGTAAAACTATTGAGATTTAGTTTAACTGGACTATATTTACATTTAAATTATGTATGTAGCAAGCGTGACAGGGACTCGAATGGGTCCAGGAATGAAATGGAAGGTGGTTGATTGCAGGTCACCCAGTGCACGTAGGTGGGAAACAATCCAGGCACAGAAGTATGGTTTGTGCAGAGCAGGTTGCTATTTAATCTGGGTGCCGTTTCCAAGGGTTTCCAAACTTTCTGTCAGAACTAGGCATGATATTTGAGTCTCAAAAGGAATTGCACTCTAGGATCAGTACAAAGGCGATAGACACAAGGGGAACGTTAAATACGTGGAATATCACAATTAGATTTAATATCACTACTAGCATCACAAGGCGAATTATTTACAGCATCAATGATAGCCATGGGAAACTGCATTACAGTAACCAACATAGGAACTATGATGCTGAGTTGATAGTGGGGAAAGTCGCCTTGGAAAGAATGAATCGGAAGTACAGATGAAGAGAAAAAAGACGGTAACTGACTGCACTCGAAATTGATCCATTACAGTACATGTGCATCTGTGGTCTTGTTTTCTTCCAAAATGCTGAACCGGGGACAGCACTATGAGGGTCCCCAGAGGAGAGGGAGAGCAAAAGAAGGAAGAGGAGTGAACAGCTTCATAGTTGGAAATCTTCTAGGGGCCCATGCAGGTTGCCTGCTGGTTTTATAATCTCAGTTCCAACAGGCATGTCCAGGCTTGTTCCTGTGACCCAAAATAGACTCTGACCATTGCAGTACCTTAAGGGATTAATTCTGGAGCAGCTAATTGGAACAGAGTAAGATGATTCATGAGGCGTTCAAAGAGAATGGAGGCTCAGTGAAGATGGGTGACTGAAGAATGTCTGAATTTCCTTTCTGAAAGGAGTTACTTTTGCCTTGTTCTTGCTTAAATCCTGAAGAATATATATTACTTCAAAATGTGTAGAGGTGATAAAGGCGATTATAATGATTGTTTGGGCATAGTTTTATGTAGTACATTATGTAAAGCCCCGTCCACTCGGTCGAACTTGGCCCTGCAGACAGTTTGATGTGACATCAGAAGCAGGAAAAGTCAGAACCTTATCCCCAGTTTCTCTGCTTCTGACGTCACATCGAACAAAGTCTTTCAGGCAAAGTTCGACCGTGTGGACGGGGCTTTAAGTGAATAGCAAGATTTTGACTAAACGTCCGACAAATGTTAGGTTTGATAGCAATCGTGGAGTACATGTTTAGACAAGGAATGACAGTCTTCAGATGAAGATTCCATCTTGAAACCTATTGGCTGAGAAGTTTGAAAGTGAATGGAGAAGTTAGCCCATCACATACATGAATCTCAAATAAGGATTTTGACAGATCTAGCAGACATGAATATAAGAGTAACTGGGGATGCATGCAGATGGTAATCTGTTCAGTGATTAAAAGTTTTTAGGAATAAGACAAAACACATGAGATCATGAAAATGGGAGAATGGGTCCAAGTCTCGGGTATTTATCATCTTTACTGATGTACCGGTGCAAAGGGCCAGAGAAAGGAGAGTTGAGTTGAATACAGAACTTAGGCCAAAGGCCAAGAACTGGGACATTTGGGATCATTCGACGATGTGGAAATTGACAGTAGAAGGTTTGAAAAGTTTAATAGGAGGAAAACCTCGCAGTTGCAATACCAATCAAGTGTTAGGAGAGGGTGGAAAGTAAGATGAAGAAAGAGAATATGAAAGGAGGTACATTAAAAGAAACAAATTGGTTGCAGCTAGGGGCCCAAGGCACGCTGCAAAGAACCTAAAGTAATGCCTACAGTCAACTGATGGCACTAACCCCCTAGGGGGCACAGAAAGGCGAGGAGATGCGGATACAAAATTGTGAATGGATTTAGTGTTTCACACCAACTATCCAAATAGTCCAGGATGTTTTACGTCTCATGATCACAATCGGAATAGATGGAGTTAAGACTCACAATGAAAGCTTAGTTATAGTTTGGGCCAAAAAATCAGTTTTCATTATTTGCCCTTTTCTTCTGAAATATATTTCTGAACTGAACCTACAAAGGGTTATCAAAGAAATGCTAACTATGCTGCTATATTTATTGTATACAGGGTCGCAAGAAAAACACACTGATTTACAAGGTTTAAAAGCTTTTTTAACCTAACTTACTAAATTCTAAAATACATCTGGAGGGAAACCAAACATATGAATCCTTTTCCTCCTGTCAAGAGCTGCTATGCAAATGACCCTTTAGCACAGAAGAACATTATAATTACCGAAGGTGCAAAGGGCTGAAGCCGCAGGGTGAAGAGCCTCTCATTCCTGTCCTCCTTCACCGCCTGCGGGACGTCCTCTGTTGACTCTGGGACGTCCTCTGTTGACTCTGGGACGTCCTCTGTTGACTCCTCCAGTTGGACGCTTTTGTCTGGAACCTGATCATGGATACTGATTCTTCACTTCCGCCTCAAGCGACGCCCAGTACATCCTTGAAGTGGTGGGCCCACTGTCGGCGATGTTGCTGGTAAAAAATAGGAAATACTTCTAGACACAGATAGTAAGAATAACTTGGTAATAAGAAATTTACCTTGGTTATAGTGTCTGAGAAACACATCTAAAAACTGGATACCAAGTGGCCCCCTGCATAAGGACACTGGAAGACTTCCAGCAATTGAGGGACTTTCACTCATTGGAGAGTGAGATAATGGGAGGCTGAGAGCCTTCCATTATTTAAATATTGAGATATTCCAAGAATCAGGACACCGAAATACTTTCAGCAGTAGGAATTTGACATTCCTTTTCATTTATCTTTTTATACTGCCGTCTGCCTCTTTTATCAAAGATTTTTGAACATTTAAGAAACTTTATCTTTATCTCCCCAGTAAATTCAAAACAAAAATGGCAATTTAAATCGAGAAAGTTTATTGAGTTTATTTCATGGAGTAATATACTAAATATTCATCCTGATACTATTTCTGCACTTTATATATACACAACCTTGGGAAGTCTAACCACTAGAAGAAGACACTTAGGATTCTCTTTCATTTACTTGATTTGGTACTTGATCATCGGGCGCTGTCTGTCGCTTGTGTAAGAGATGCTGGGCAGACAGACAGACAACAAGCCAGTGTAAACAAAGGGGAAACTACAGACCTCGGCTTTGTGGCTTTGTCAACAAGGGACTAATGTAACTTACTGACAGCACAGAAGTAGGGCACAGTCGTCAGCACGACGCTCAGTGTCGTGACGGTCGTCGTCTGGTAAGACTTCAGGAAAAACTTTGCTTTCGCGCTTTCTTCTGCGGAGGAACAAAGATTTTAGAAATAAAGAGAATAATGTGATAAAATTCTGCAAATGGATAAAAAGGAAGGATGAGAAGATCCTGAGTGAGGAGGAGAATTTGAGAAGAGCGCACAAAGAAATGGAAGATTGAGAAGAGTCTGCAAAAAGTTGACAATTTGAGAAAAGTATCCAAAGGATAGAGAGAAGCACGAAAAGATGAAAAGACAAAAGGATGGAAGAACAGTTGGCGAAAGGGGATACAATGTGAAAAAGCAGATGAAAGAAGATTTTGTACAATGAGAAATGGCAACACAAAAAGATTGTAAACAGAGAAAAATATGAGTAGTCTGAAAGGAAATACGATGGAAGCCTGTAAACGCAGAAAAAAGTTATGGCTTTTCTTATCTTTTAATTTACTTCAAAAAGCTCTCATTTCTTTGCAAATCCGATACACTTTTAGAGAATTTTCTGAGAATAAAGATGAAAACGGCTGATCATTTTCTCTATTTTACATTGCATTGAGGAACTCCTAAGTCAAACAGTAATAGAACGCTTTCAGATATTTTGAAGTGCAACTTCGGGTTGTGTTTCCAAAGAGAAAACATTTCATTGAAGTTAAGGAGCAGAGGATCCTGCCAGGTAAAGACAGGTAATTCAAAACAAAGGGAGCATCAGTTTATGAACTCACACTGAGGCAAGTCTGGGTAAATGAGGGAGGCTTCGGGCACTGGTCTGAGGTCTTCTCAGCATAAAGGAAAGAAATTAAATTAGGGAAAATGTCAACAAACCCTTTGAGTGTGGTACAAGTGACAATAAGAAGGCAACAAGATCCAGAAACCTGCGGAGCCGTAATGGTGGGCTGACGCATTCGAGGTAAAAGTTAGTTTAGGTTTGGATAAGCTAAAATGTATGAAGACTCTCCCTTCCCTCCTTTACTTGACTCAAGAAACATTCACTTCAAAATACCTTTAGAGTAATTATTTATTTACTTTAGAGGCTTTCATTAAATTCTATGTCAGAAGTTCTTGATGAACTTCAAACTTATTTTGGCTTACCTTTGACGTCAGACGATCCATGCACCAGGGCAGAAGTGGCTATTAGGCCTAGCAGGACCATACTCAGAGTCAGCTTCTGTACAAAGAAACATGGGAGGAGGAAATAGAAAACGGGAATCGATAACATTTGGATTTCTTGAAGCAACAGAAAATGAAAACTTTTCAGTTAATCTCGAACAGCAGTTTGGCCTTTCCTTTTATGCAGTTGGACGCGAGGAACCATTTAGTAACAAAATATTTATGCTATGAAATCTGTTCATGTACATTTTAAAGAGCAACGCAATCCAATGTGCAGTGTAAACATAAACGGTGTACTTTTAGGAACACGACTACAAATTATGAAGTTATGCGCTTCCTCATTATCATTACACCTTCTTCGTTTCACTTTACACCAATGATCTCATTTCAGTAAGCAAGAATTAAAAGTGATCTCACCAAGTCAAAATGTATGCGATGTTCTCAATAATTATGGGCATAACAGAGCTTCAGTAGGTAATACCAGAACAAAATCTTAGCAGTGCAAAAAAAAAAAAAAATTATAATAATAATAAAATTTCTGATGCTACACTATTTTGATGAATAAAATTGATTATACTAGAATTTAGGCTAAAGGCCGAGCACCGGGACGTAAGAGGTCATTCAACCCTGAAACGGAATTGACAGTAAAAGGTGTGGAAGGTGTAACAGGAGTAAGAAAAAAAAAACTCATTATGAAAAAAAAGACACACACACACAAAAGAGAAACCTTCTGGAAGACCTGGAACAAGAATGTCTTTGTCAAAGGACGAAAAATCTCACCGAGTTCAAACAATGAGAATGATCTCATTAAGTAAAGACAAAACAGAAATTCACGACGCACAGACAGTACAGAATCTCATTAATTAAGTAAGAAGTCATCTCATCAAGCAACGAACGCAGAAAGGTTCACAGACTCTTCGCACATCCTTTCCGAATTGCAAGACGAGAAATTGCATCTTCAATTCGCCCAACTGTTTTTTGTTTATCTCTGTCAGGACAAGAGGACCAGTTTACTGACCATTGCATCGCTTGACCGAAAAGCAACACTGTTCGACGAACTGCCTGTCTTTGAATATATATAGTTTCCAGCCATCTCTGTTGTTGTCCCGGACACATAAATACTGTGGAGGAAAAAATAACCGAAAAGTAAAGAGAATGGTAGGTTGCAGTTCGCTATTTTTTTTTCTTTGGCTACAGGAAAGAACTGACGCAAAATTCATTGTCAATACATGTTGCCACATCTCTGCGTCTGGTTTGGTTTTGCAGATGCATTGATTCGTCTCCGAAGAATTTTCTTTTAAGGTTAAGGAAACGAAATGTCGTTTTCTGCTTCGCTGCAGAAATAGAGACTCTGCAAAACTTCACAAAATGTAAGTAAGATTGTGTATGTCAATATGTCTGATTTCCTGACACAATGAAAACGCCTGGAGGCGTTTTCCTTGTGTCAGGAAATCAGACATATTGACATACACAATCTCACTTACATTTTGTGAAGCTTTGTAGAAACTCTGCTATATTCTCCATTTTATTCTATTGGAGGCGTTTTCATTGTGTCAGGAAATCAAACATATTGACATTTTGTGAAGTTTTGCAGTCCGTTTCTGCAGCGAAGCAGAAAACATTTCGTTTCCTTAACCGTAAAAAAAGACTATGAAACTTTTCGGAGACGCGTCAATACACATCTGCAACACTGAACCAGACGCAGTGAAGTGGCAATATGTATTACAACGAACTTTGCGGCAGCTTCTTTCCTGTTTCCAAGGGGAACAAAACTAGCGAACTGCAGCCTGTCATTCTCTTTACTTTTGGGTTATTTTTTACCCCACAGTATTTATGTATCCGGGACCATAACAGAGATGACACGTAACTATATACATATATATATATATATAGTATATATATATATATATATATATATCTTATATATATGATATATATATATATATTATATATATATAGATATATATATATTATATCTTACTATATATAATATAGTATATATAATATATATATATCTATATAATCTATATATATATCTTATAATTATTATAGATATATAGATATATATATATATATAAATATATATATATATATATAATATATATATATAATATATATTCTAATATAATTATATTTATTAATATATATAATTATATATATATATAGATATCTATATATATATATATATAAACGAAGACAGGCAGTTCGTGGAACAGTGTTGCTTTTCGATCAAGCGCTGCAATGGTGAGTAAACTGGTCCTTTTGTCCTGACAGAGATAAACAAAAATACAGTTGGGTGAATTGCGGATGCAATTTCTCGTCTTGCAATTCGGAAAGGATATGCGAAGTCTGTGAAACTTTCTGCGTTCGTTGTTTGATGAGATGACTTCTTACTTAATTAATGAGATTCTGTAATGTCTGTTCGTCGTTAATTTCTATTTTTTCTTTACTTAATGAGATCATTCCCTTTGTTTGAACTCGGTGAGATTTTTCGTCCTTTGACAAAGAGATTCTTGTTCCAGGTCTTCCAGAAGGATTCTCTTGCTTTTTTTTTTTTTTTTCAGAATGAGTTTTTTTCTTACTCCTGTTACACCTTCCAAACTTTTCACTGTCAATTCCGTTTCAGCGCTGACTGACCTCTTAGGCCGTAGTGCTTGGCCTTTAGCCTAGATTCTATTATAGTCAATTCAATTCATCAAATAGTGTAGCATCAGACATTTTATTTTCTTATTATTATTATTATTATTATTATTATTATTATTATTATTATTATTATTATTATTACTATTATTAGTATTTTTGCACTTCTAAGATTTTGTTCTGGTATTACCTACTGAAGCTCTTTCATGCATATAATTATTGAGTTCTTGCTTACTGAAAGGAGATCATTGGTGTACAGTGAAACGAAGAAGGGGTAATGATAATGAGGAGACGCATAACTTCATAATATGTAGTCGTGTTCCTAAAGTACACAGTGTGTGTTGTACACTGGAGAGAAAACTCACCATTACTTTTACCAAAGTTGGTACGCCAAAACGAAAGAAACTAACCAACGGTTTTTGAAAACTTCGTATCAGAGGTCTACACCCACTTTTAAAGTGCATGAGAGAACACAGATAGTTTTATAAAGTACAAAAGAAGAATAGAATCAATAGGATACCCCATCTAGAAAATGTAAAAATAACAAATCAAGACATTTCGGGTTTACACATTAGATAAACGTGGCACAAAATATATTTGCAGAGCACGATCAGGTAAGACGACTGTATTTGAAAAATGTTTTGCGCAATAGAATTTGCACTGCATATTGGATTGCGTTGCTCTGCACAATGTACATGAACAGATTTCATCGTATAAATATTTTTTTACTAAATGGTTTCTTGGCTCCGACTGCATAAAAGGAAAGGCCAAACTGCTGTTGGAGATGACATGAAAAGCTTTCATTTTCTGTTGCTTCAAGAAATACAGATGTTGTCGGTTCCCGTTTTCTATTTCGCCCTCTTATGTTTCTTTGTACAGAAGCTGACTCTGAGTATAGTACTGCTAGGCCTAATAGCCGCTTCTGCCCTGGTGCATGGATCGTCTGACGTCAAAGGTAAGCCACAATAAGTTTGAAGTTCGTCAAGAACTTTTGACATAGATTTTGAGAACCTCTAAAGTAAATAGATGTATGTTCTGAAGGTATTTTGAAGTGAATGTTTCTTGAGTCAAGTTAAGGAGGGAAGGGAGAGTCTTCATGCATTTTAGCTTATCCAAACCTAAACTAACCTAACCTTGAATGCGTCAGCCCAACATTACTGCGCTGCAGGTTTTTGGATCTTATTGCCTTCTTATTGTCACTTGCACACTCTACCAGGGTTTGTTGACATTTTCTCTAATTCAATTTCTTTGCTTTATGCAGGTGACTCTGCCCTTGACATCAATGAAATGTTTCCCCTTGGAAACACAACCCAAAGTTG
>NC_087221.1:49848295-49865363 GCF_015104395.2 Macrobrachium nipponense
CAACTTTGGGTTGTGTTTCCAAGGGGAAAACATTTCATTGATGTCAAGGGCAGAGTTACCTGCATAAAACAAAGAAATTAAATTAGGGAAAATGTCAACAAACCCTGGTAGTGTGTGCAAGTGACAATAAGAAGGCAACAAGATCCAAAAACCTGTGGAGCAGTAAAAGTGGGCTGACGCATTCAAGGTTAGGTTAGTTTAGGTTTGGATAAGCTTAAATGCATGAAGACTCTTCCTTCCCTCCTTAACTTGACTAAAGATACATTCACTTCAAAATACCTTCAGAGCATTTATTTATTTACTTTAGAGGCTTTCCTCAAAATCTATGTCAAAAGTTCTTGATGAACTTCAAACTTATTGTGGCTTACCTTTGACCTCAGACGATCCATGCACCAGGGCAGGAGCGGCTATTAGGCCTAACAGGACTATACTCAGAGTCAGCTTCTGTACAAAGAAACATGAAAGGACGAAATAGAAAACGGGAAACCGACAACATCTGTATTTCTTGAAGCAACAGAAAATTAAAGCTTTTCCAACAGCAGTTTGGCCTTTCGTTTTATGCAGTTGGAGCCGAAGAACCATTTAGTAAAAAAATATTTATACTATGAAATCTGTTCATGTACATTGTACAGAGCAACGCAATCCAATATGCAGTGTAAATTCAATTGCACAAAACATTTTTCAAATACAGTCGTCTTACCTGATCGTGCTCTGCAAATATATTTTGTGCCACGTTTATCTAATGTGTAAACTAGAAATGTCTTGATTTGTTATTTTTACATTTTTTGAATGGGGTACCCTATTGACTCTATTCTTTTTTTGTACTTTATAAAACTATCTGCTATCTCTCATGTACTTTAAAAGCGGTGTAGACTTCTGGTACGAAGTAAACAGGGAATTTTTCGTCGGTACACTATAAAGTAATGGTGTGTTTTCTCTCCAGTGTACAACACAGACAGTGTACTTTTAGGAACACGACTACACATTATGAAATTATGCGTTTCCTCATTATCATTACACGTTCTTCGTTTCACTTTACACCAATAATCTCATTTCAGTAAGCAAGAACTAAAAGTTATCTCACCAAGTCAAAATATGTGCGATGATATCGATAATTATGGGCATGACAGAGATTCAGTGGGTAATACCAGAACAAAATCTTAGCAGTAAAAAAAAAAACCAAAATAAAAATAATATAATAATAATAATAATAATAATATATAATAAGATACTTTTTACAAGTATTTATAGCATGCAAGGTCGTGTACAATCGGTGGGCGGGTCGATGAGCAGGGATTTTAATTGGTCGTTGGATGGTAACGAAATCTCTCCCTGAGGCGATGAGACCTGCGAAGTCTGGCCGGAGTTATTAGCGTGGGTTGGGTGTTGGTTGGGGTACCCACCTCTTGGGCGGCAGGTACTGCTGCATTCTGTACAGATGACACATCTTCCGCTCGTTCTCTCCCGCTTTCTCTCTCTGCTTCTTCCTCTTTCTCTGTCTCTCAGTTTCTTTCTTTCTCTCTCTGCAAATTCCTCTCTCTCTCTCTCTCTCTCTCTCCTCTCTCTCTCTCTCTCTCTCTCTCTTTCTCGTTCGCTCATTCTTATTCTCTCTCTTTCTCTCTCTGCTTGTTCCTCTCTCTCTCTTTCTCTTTCTCTCTCTGCCTGTTCCTTTCTCTCTCTCTTTCTCTCTCTGCTTGTTCTCTCTCTCTCTTTTTCTCTTTCTCTCTCTCTTTCTCTCTCTCTCTTTGTCTCTCCCCCTCCGATCTCTCCTCTCTCTCTCGTGGCGGTATACGGAGTCGGTTGGTTTCTTGTGCTATTTCTTCTTATGATGGTAGGAAGAAATTCTGTTTCTTTTACCGTGTTGATAGTCGGCTTTTTCTCTAATATGTGTAATGCTTCAAGATAACGTAGGCATTTCCGGTCAGGTGCTTGGTCAATAATTTCTATGTTCGTTATAAGTTCAGCTCTTTCTGGTCTCCTGTTATGTTTTTCCCTGTAGTGATTGAAAAAGGCCCCTTCTTGAAGGTGGCAGCAAAGACGCTTGGAGAGTCTGGTGGTGGTCATCCCGATATAAGAATGGTGGCATCCATCCACCGAGCATGTGAATTCGTAGATGACACCCCTTCTCTTCAAAGACGTTTCTGGGGGCGCTGGGTTGTTTTTAAGAAGCAGCTGTCTGGTTTTCATGTTTTTGTAATAAATTACGAGGCTAATTTTATAACTTTCTGTAGTGGGGGAGACATTTTCACTGATTATTTTCCTTATAGCCTTAATTAAAATCCCTGCTCATCGACCCGCCCACCGATTGTACACGACCTTGCATGCTATAAATAATAATATAATAATAATAATAATAATAATATCAATACTAATAATATGTCTGATGCTACACCATTTGATGAATTGAATTGACTATAATAGAATCTAGGCTAAAGGCCAAGCACTGGGACATAAGAGGTCATTCAGCGCTGAAATGGAATTGACAGTAAGAGGTTTGGAAGGTGTAAGAGGAGTAAGAAAAAAAAAACTCATTCTGGGAAGAAAAAAAGAAAAGCAAGAGAATCCTTCTGGAAAACCTGGAACAAGAATCTCTTTGTCAAAGGACGAAAAATCTCACCAAGATCAAACAAGGAGAATGATCTCATTAAGTAAAGACAAAACAGAAATTCCCGACGCACAGACAGTACAGAATCTCATTGATTAAGTAAGAAGTTATCTCATCAAACAACGGACGCCGAGAGACCGATCGATATTCAAGATTCAAAAACTCATCGCATATCCTTTCCGAATTGCATGGCGAGAAAATTCATCTGCAATTCGCCCAACTGTTTTTTTTTTTTTTTTTTATCTCTGTCAGAACAAGAGGACCAGTTCACTCACCTTTGAAGCGGTTGATTTCGTGACAATGAAAATTACTCCAGGCGTTTTCCTTGTGTCAAGAAATCAGACATATTGACATGAATAATCTCACTTACATTTTGTGAAGTTTTGCAGAGTCTCTGTTTCTGCAGCGAAGCAGAAAACATTTCGTTTCTTTAACCGTGCAAGAAGAGTCTCTTCGGAGACGAAACAATACATCTGCAACACCGAACCAGACGCAGTGAAGTGGCATTATGTATTAACAATGAATTTCGCGGCAGCTTCTTTCCTATTTCCAAGGGGAAAAAATAGCGAGCTGCAACCTGCTATGATCTTTAATTTGGGTTAATTTTTCCTCCACAGTGTTGATGTGTCCCAGTCAATTACAGAGATGACAGGTAACTATATATATATATAAACGGAGACAGGCAGTTCGTGGAACAGTGTTGCTTTTTCGATCAAGCGCTACAATGGTGAGTGAACTGGTCCTCTTGTCCTGACAGAGATAAACAAAAAACAGTTAGGCGAATTGCCGATGAATTTTCTCGTCTTGCAATTCGGAAAGGATGTGCGAAGAGTGTGAACCTTTCTGCGTTCGTTGCTTGATGAGATGACTTCTTACTTAATTAATGAGATTCTGTACTGTCTGTGCGTCGTGAATTTCTGTTTTGTCTTTACTTAATGAGACCATTCTCTTTGTTTGAACTTGATGAGATTTTTCGTCCTTTGATAAAGATAATCTTGTTCCAGGTCTTCCAGAAGGATTTTCTTGGAATAAGTTTTTTTTTCTCTCTCTGGAATGAGTTGTTTTTTTCTTCTTCTTCCAGAATGAGTTTTTTTCTCTCTGGAATGAGTTCTTTTTTCTTCTTCTTTTTCCAGAATGAGGTTTTTTTCTCTCTGCAATGAGATTTTCTGTTCTTCTTCCAAGATAAGTTTTTTTCTCTCTGGAATGAGTTTTTTCTTCTTCTTCCAGAATGAGGTTTTTTCTCTCTAGAATGAGTTTTTTCTTCTTCTTCTTCTTCCAGAATTAGTTTTTTTCTGTTTTTTCTTCTTCTTCTTCTTCCAGGATAAGTTTTTATCTCTCTGGAATGAGTTTTTTTCTTCTTCTTCTTCCAGAATGAGTTTTTTTTCTCTCTGGAATGAGTTGTTTTTTCTTCTTCTTCTTCCAGAATGAGGTTTTTTCTCTCTTGAATGAGATTTTTTCTTCTTCTTCTAGAATAAGTTTTTCTCTCTGGAATGAGTTGTTTTTTTTTTCTTCTTCTTCTTCCAGAATGAGATTTTTTTCTTACTCCTGTTACACCTTCCAAACCTTTTACTGTCAATTCCGTTTCAGGGCTGAATGACCTCTCAGGTTCCGGTGCTTGGCCTTTAGCCTAAATTATATTATAATCAATTCAATTCATCAAATAGTGTAGCATCAGACTTTATATTATTATTATTATTATTATTTTATTTTTTTTTTTTTTTTTTTTTTTTTTTTTTGCTCTATCACAGTCCTCCAATTCGACTGGGTGGTATTTATAGTGTGGGGTTCCGGGTTGCATCCTCTCCTTAGGAGTCCATCACTTTTCTTACTATGTGTGCCGTTTCTAGGATCACACTCTTCTGCATGAGTCCTGGAGCTACTTCAGCCTCTAGTTTTTCTAGATTCCTTTTCAGGGATCTTGGGATCGTGCCTAGTGCTCCTATGATTATGGGTACGATTTCCACTGGCATATCCCATATCCTTCTTATTTCTATTTTCAGATCTTGATACTTATCCATTTTTTCCCTCTCTTTCTCTTCAACTCTGGTGTCCCATGGTATTGCGACATCATTGAGTGATACTTTCTTCTTGACTTTGTCAATCAACGTCACGTCTGGTCTGTTTGCACGTATCACCCTATCCGTTCTGATACCATAGTCCCAGAGGATCTTTGCCTGATCGTTTTCTATCACTCCCTCAGGTTGGTGCTCGTACTACTTATTACTGCAAGGTAGCTGATGTTTCTTGCACAGGCTCCAGTGGAGGGCTTTTGCCACTGAATCATGCCTCTTTTTGTACTGGTTCTGTGCAAGTGCCGGGCATTCACTTGCTATGTGTTTATGGTTTCATTTTTCGTATTGCACTTCCTACATATGGGAGAGATGTTATTTCCGTCTATCGTACTTTGAACATATCTGGTTCTTAGGGCCTGATCTTGTGCCGCTGTTATCATTCCTTCAGTTCCTTCTTTAGCTCTCCCCTCTGTAGCCATTGCCAATTGTCATCGCTGGCTAGTTCTTTAGTCTGTCTCATGTATTGTCCGTGCATTGGTTTGTTGTGCCAGTCCTCTGTTCTTTCTGTCTTTCTCCTGTCTCTGTATATTCTGGGTCTTCGTCTACTTTTATTAGTCCTTCTTCCCATGCACTCTTTAGCCACTCGTCTTCACTGGTTTTCATATATTCCCCAGTGCTCTGTTTTCGATGTTGACGCAGTCCTCTATACTTAGTAGTCCTCTCCCTCCTTCCTTTCGTGTTATGTATAGTCTGTCCGTATTTGCTCTTGGGTGTAGTGCTTTGTGTATTGTCATTTGTTTCCTGGTTTTCTGATCTATGCTGCGGAGTTCTGCCTTCGTCCATTCCACTATTCCTGCGCTGTATCTGATTACTGGCACTGCCCAGTGTTTTTATGGCTTTTATCATATTTCCGGCGTTGAGTTTTGACTTGAGTATCGCCTTGAGTCTCTGCATATATTCTTTCCTGATCGTGTCCTTCATCTCTTGGTATTTTATATCTCCTCCTTCCATTATTCCCAGGTATTTGTATCCTGTCTCATCTATGTGTTTGATGTTGTTCCCATCTGGTAGCTTTATCCCTTCAGTTCTCGTTACTTTGCCTTTTTGTATGTTGACTAAGGCGCATTTTTCTATTCCAAACTCCATCCTGATGTCCCCAGATACAATCCTTACAGTCTGGATTAGGGTATCTATTTCCTTGATGCTCTTACCATACAGCTTGATGTCGTCCATGAACATCAGATGGTTGATTTTGTTGCCTCTTTCTTGAGTTGGTACCCAGCATCCATCTTCTGTAGTACTTTTGACATGGGAATCATGGCTACTACGAAGAGTATTGGGGACAGTGAGTCGCCCTGGAAGATCCCTCTCCTGATATTAACCTCTGCTAGTCTTATTCCAGAGCTTGTAAGTATTGTATTCCAGTTTGCGCATTGTATTTTTGAGGAAGCTGATGGTATTTTCCTCTGCCCCATATATTTTCAGGCATTCTATTAGCCATGTGTGTGGTATCATGTCGAAGGCTTTCTTATAGTCTATCCATGCCATGCTTAGGTTGGTTTTCCTTCTCCTACTGTTCTTCATTACCATTTTGTCTATCAGGAGCTGGTCTTTTGTGCCCCTACACTTCCTTCTGCAGCCTTTCTGTTGGTGGGGGATGGTGTTTGTCTCCTCTAGGTAGTTGTATAGCCTTTCACTGATGACCACCTGTTAGTAACTTCCACATTATTGGTAGGCAGGTGATAGGCCTGTAGTTACTGGCTATATTTCCCTTACTCTTGTCTTTTTGTACTAAGGATGTTCTTCCTGTGGTCATCCATTTGGGTGCTTAGTGATTTGAGATACAATGCTGGAGTTGTTCTGCTATTCGTGGGTGTATGGCCTTGAAGTTTTTTGAGCCAGTATCCATGGACTTCATCGGGACCTGGGGCTTTCCAGTTTGGCATTTTCTTTAGTTGGTGTCTGACTGTGTCTGTCGTGATGTCTGTGAATCTTTGTTTTATTCTCCCTGTTTCTTCTTCCTTGACTTCCTGGAGCCATGTTGCATGTTTGTTGTGTGATACCGGATGCTCCATATGTTTTCCCAGAGTCTCTTATTATTATTATTATTATTATTATATTGATTATTATTATTATTTTATTAAAAGTAATGGCTACTTCAGCAGCATTACAACTTGTAGAGATTCTTCTCTATTTTCCGAATAGCGGCTTTTTCCGTGCTACTTAGACAGGCTAGTAGAGCGCCTATGGAGGTCATGATCAAATACAGAGCCAAAATTGGTGTATATATTTGAATTTTACAGATAAACTATGATACCATAGTTATCAAAAGTCATTAACGATATAAATATATATGTCTCTCTCTCTCTCTCTCTCCTCTCTCTCTCTCTCTCTCTCTTTCTTGAAGCGAGCTTTCGTCTGGAGCTGCCAGACATCCTCGGGCTGGAAGCTGAGGGTGGACTGATCTTGAAGCGGTGTCCGTCCTCGTTTATATTTGGAGTTGACAGCAGGGGAACCGCCCCATGCTGATCTACTATTGGCTGGTGGCGGTAGGTCTTCGTTTTCATTGGTGGCTTGAACCGGGTCTCAAGCCACTTTCCATGCGTTGATGGTTTCGATACTGTAAGTCCTGCAGCCGCCTAGACCTCCTTAGCGGCGCGGTTACGTCGATGGGCGTTTCGCTATGCTGCGGGACGTCACGGCTAACTTGATTATGATTGGCTGCGGGAGTATCTCGTTCGGGGGCGTCGTCTTCCGTGGAGTTGTCGTGCTCGGTGGTGTCATTGTTGGTGGCAGGTCTTCTCATACTCGTAGGGAGGAGAAATTCTTCCTGCGTCGTATTTAGTGTAGGTCTTATTTGCTGGATGAGAAGCGCCTCCAGCAGGCGTAACCGACGGGCATCAGGGGCCTTCCCGATGATCTTCGTGTTTTGGATGATCACATCCCGGGAGATGGCCTCTTGATGTTTGGTGCGTGCGTGATTTTTGATAGCCCCCTCTTGGGCGTGGCACGAGAGTCTCTTCGACAGGCGCATGGTAGTCATACCAACGTAGGCGCCGCTGCAACCGCGGACTGGGCATGTATACTGGTACACCACATGCGTCTGCTTCAGGGGGTCTCGTACCTGTGGAGAGGGGTTATTTTTCATAATTAGGTCGCGCGTCCTCCGATTCTGGTAGTAGATAATTAGGTCGATATTTTTGGTGTCGTCGGTCGGGGATACATTTTCAGAAATAATTTTCTTGACTGAGTCCTCTTCTTCACGGTAATGTGAGCTCATGAAGGCTTTATAATACAGCTTGATATTATCCTGGGGGCGGTTGGGTTGCGGGCTCTCACTACCGTACCATTTCTCCAGGGCTTGTCGGACTTCTCTGCTTATTAATTTATTTGAATACCCGTTATTTACGAGTACTTTGGGAGGGGGCCGCGGTCGAGTTCCTGATGAGTGTCCTGCCAGGTCGAGCAGTGGGGAGAGGGGCTCTCCTGACGAAGGGCCGGCCTGACGGTCGTGCTTTTGAATCTGGCGGGGCACTCGCTGTCACCATTGAGGCAAAGTCCTAGGTTGGTTTTCTTTGTGTAGACGGAAGTACGGAGGCCGTCTTCCGTCTTACTCACAAGGACGTCGAGGAAGGGGAGCCGATCGTCGGTGCTGTATTCAACAGTGTAATTCAGCACGCTGCACTGCTGAAATGCCTGACGGAGGGCTTCTACCTCATTCTCGGCGTCGACTTGAACAAAGATGTCGTCGATATATCGTCCATATCTGCGGGGTTGCTGCATCCTAGCGAAGACTCGTTCCTCCACGGTTCCCATGTAAAAGTTAGCGAAGAGTACCCCCAGTGGGGAGCCCATCGCTACGCCGTCCTTTTGGCGGTAGTGAGAGCCCGCAACCTCCCGCCCCACCCCCGCCCCCAGATAATATCAAGCTGTATTATAAAGCCTTCATGAGCTCACATTACCGTGAAGAAGAGGACTCAGTCAAGAAAATTATTTCTGAAAATGTATCCCCGACCGACGACACCAAAAATATCGACCTAATTATCTACTACCAGAATCGGAGGACGCGCGACCTAATTATGAAAAATAACCCCTCTCCACAGGTACGAGACCCCCTGAAGCAGACGCATGTGGTGTACCAGTATACATGCCCAGTCCGCGGTTGCAGCGGCGCCTACGTTGGTATGACTACCATGCGCCTGTCGAAGAGACTCTCGTGCCACGCCAAGAGGGGCTATCAAAATCACGCACGCACCAAACATCAAGAGGCCATCTCCCGGATGTGATCATCCAAAACACGAAGATCATCGGGAAGGCCCCTGATGCCCGTCGGTTACGCCTGCTGGAGGCGCTTCTCATCCAGCAAATAAGACCTACACTAAATACGACGCAGGAAGAATTTCTCCTCCCTACGAGTATGAGAAGACCTGCCACCAACAATGACACCACCGAGCACGACAACTCCACGGAAGACGACGCCCCCGAACGAGATACTCCCGCAGCCAATCATAATCAAGTTAGCCGTGACGTCCCGCAGCATAGCGAAACGCCCATCGACGTAACCGCGCCGCTAAGGAGGTCTAGGCGGCTGCAGGACTTACAGTATCGCAACCATCAACGCATGGAAAGTGGCTTGAGACCCGGTTCAAGCCACCAATGAAAACGAAGACCTACCGCCACCAGCCAATAGTAGTCAGCATGGGGCGGTTCCCCTGCTGTCAACTAAAACCAAATATAAACGAGGACGGACACCGCTTCAAGCCAACGTTACACGTTACGTCCATCCTTGCGCTATACTATTGGTCGTTATATAATCTCGAGCAGCTCGCTTTGTCGAAGTTAAAACGATGGCTGAAAAGCGGCCGTCGTCTCCTGGCTCCCAGCAGGGCGACCCGCCCCTCCTCGACGATCAGGGCTTCCAGAAAGTCCAGAAAAAACGGAAAAAAGCCCTCAATACCGTCATCGACCTTCCTACACTTTCGACGCCTCCAGCACCTACCATGACGACTCAGGCACTTCCTAGATTCAAGGCAACATCCCAAGAACACCAGACATCGTATGCGGCCGTCCTAGCACTGGAAAAAAAATACCCCAATGCACAACTTCAAGCCCGACCGAATCTGAAAGGGGAATTTATTATTACCCCGAAGGACAAACAGTCAGCAGACCTCCTGAAAAACGATCCCTTATGCCTCCTATTGGACCCAGCTGATAAGACAACGAAAGCAATGATTTGCAAAGTCCCGAAATATGTGACTATGGAACGGATTCTCGAAGTACCAGGCGTATTGACTGCTTCACGTTGCAAAGTGAAAAACAGAGATGGAACTGAAGAAGAAACCCAGAAAGTCGAAGCTACGTTTAGAGGCAAAATTCCAGACTTCATCAGCCTTGGGATCCTCGGAAACTATAAGACCGAAGCCTTTATCCCCGAACCTCTCAGGTGTTTCAAGTGCCAGAGGTTTGGGCATCACAGGAGAGAGTGCACGGCTCAGCATGTCTGTGGAATCTGCAGCCAGAAGCATGAGACCGATGTTTGCCTCAACAAATTCAAGGCAAAAGGCCACACTGTTGCCCGATGCCCAAACTGCCATCAGTCTCATCATGCATGGTTCAAGGGGTGCCCTGTCAGACTGGAAAAATCTGGAGGATGAAGGGCATTTCCACCAGCAGCAAGACCTCGAGAACGACAACCATCGCCCTCAAGACGACCACCATGGTCAACCCACCGTATCGAACAAGAACTAACCGACCACCCGCCACCACAAGCTCCTCTAACCTTCCCCTGCAGAACACCCCAAACCTCGTCATTATATCCCAAACCCCTCATCCTTTCCTTCCCTCCAACCTCCAATTCCCAAACCCCTTCCAACCCCCCCGACCCCTAAGGATATTCCCTCAACCCCTCAGTCAATCCCCCCAACCCATCAGGTTATTCCCCCAGCCTTCGCATCGCCGACGACGTCGACTCCTGCTCGTGTTGAAGCAGGAACTCAGACAGAACAACCAAAACAACCAGTTGAAGATATGCAGGTCGAGACAATCACAGAAGCTCCCGCTTTGTATGCCGAAGCTGGAACACAAACAGAGGAGTTCCCAGTTAAGCAAGACATGGGAATCCAGACCTGCAAACCGAAACTCAGATCAGTCGCCTCTGGAAGTGAATTCCGGTTCGTAGGAGAACAAGGAATTCACAAGCTCCTGATGACCATTGATGAATTCAGTGACTTCTTAAATAGAGCTCTCGCCGATAATCGCTACTTTAATGAACGACTTTTTGGAGAGATCTTCGAAGAAGCCCTCAATTTTGAGATCTCCCTTCCAGATGACTTCCTCCAATCAGAATTTCGTTTCAGGACTCCTGAACAGCATATAATTATTGAGCTATAGAACGATCATCAAACTGTTTCTCTGAGCTCGTCCACGTTCTGTTGGACCTAGAGAGCAGTCTCCCAGATGACCTCCTTCGTGAGAAGTGCTGTTTGTAGCATTAACTACTTTTTCTCTTACTAAACAATCCTCCTTTCCCCTCCGTTTTTCGGCCGCCTAACGTCTAACGACCGAATATTTCAACTGTCACTCAAACTACCGCTTAAGCTGTTGTTTACTTTTGTTTTGCTTTCTCTAGAACTTATAATATTTCGTTTTTCTCTCGCCGAATCTCTATTACTAACGATCGGTGCTCTTATTCTAATTTCTCGTAAGTGAAATATGGTACTTGAACTCCATAGATTAATGTGCTTTTTTTTTCCGTTTTTCTACGACTATAAACTTTTCGATTTCATTACTGGCTATCTCCGACTCGCCAGGACTCGCTACTATCGATCTTTATCTTCTACTAATGGGTACCTTAGGGTTTAAAGGGGTTTGTAACCTTGCCTGTTCACCTTTCCTTTCCTTTTCAAATCATACCATTTCACGTGCATAACCCATAGAATCATAAATAAAGGCTCACCTCATATCCTTAAAATCACCTTTCCTTTCCACATCCAAAAAAATTCAAATGACCTACGGGCTGCTCTATGAGCAAGAGCCCGTGCTGGCATAAAGCCAGCTTAATCCTAAACAACAACCGCTTCAAGATCAGTCCACCCTCAGCTTCCCAGCCCGAGGATGTCTGGCAGCTCCAGACGAAAGCTCGCTTCAAGAAAGAGAGAGAGAGAGAGAGAGAGAGAGAGAGAGAGAGACATATATATATATATCGTTAATGACTTTGATAACTATGGTATCATAGTTTATCTGTAAAATTCAAATATATACACAATTTTGGCTCTGTATTTGATCATGACCTCCATAGGCGCTCTACTAGCCTGTCTAAGTAGCACGGAAAAAGCCGCTATTCGGAAAATAGAGAAGAATCTCTACAAGTGTAATGCTGCTGAAGTAGCCATTACTTTTAATAAAGTATGCTTGAGAGAGGGTCTGCTTCCTAAGTACACTAATATTCGCCTACACGTCAGCAAGAAATAACGAGGACACCAGGAGCTTTAGAAAATCCCTCCTACAGCGGCAAATAGTAATCAAGACTACCGAACTGCGTGCTCTCCAGAATGAGACCAAGAGACTGCGGCAGGAGTGGGAGAGAGTGAGAAGCAGCCCTGGCACCAGTGGAGTAGGAGAGGAACCTATAGCAGCACGTCCTGGTGCCCTTCGAGAAGAAGGTAGTCATGGATTGGACAACACTGAATTCGATAATCCTGAACGTGACACACCCATTGAAGAAGACAACCCCGCAGGAGATGTACCAATGTACCCTGGGAACATCGAGAGATGCCTCGCCCGCCTTCAGGAGGACGACATGAAGCAACGGATGAGAGGTGCCCTTCGTAAGCTCATTTCCCTGAACGGCGGCAAACTCCGCGTCCCTGAACGAACCCAAGGATACATTAACCTTACTGACTACGACCCCACCCCCGATCAAGACGCCCTTCTGAAGCTGGGTCTTAATTGCCACTTCATTTCGAGACCCAGACCTCACGACAAGAGACTCGAAATCGAGTTGCTCCTCGACTCCATCCAGCAGCTCGAAGCTCGGAGCATTGTGAGAACTACCGACGCCCTTCAACCCCTCCTACTTGCTGAAGCCCTACGGAGAGGGGCTCGCACTCCAGCGGGATCCTCACCAAGGAGATGAAGAAAGCGGCGAAGGAACTGAAGGAGAAGGAGAACATCACGGTGCGGCGCGCGGACAAGACGGCAGCCTTCGTCTTGATTGACACTGCTGAATACCACGAGAAGCTGGATGCCATTTTGTCCGACGAGAGCAAGTTCGAGCGCCTGACAAGAAACCCGACAGACGACATCAAGAGGGAGGCCAACGGGGTCATCAGTGTAGTGAATGCTGCGACTAACGCTGTCCATCTCCCGCCCATACAAGGAGACTACAGCCTGGGTTATCTATACGGTAACATAAAAACTCACAAACCAGGAAACCCCCTCCGGCCGATCATCAGCCAGACGCCCGCCCCTACTTACGCCTTGGCCTTAAACGTCTTAACCAAATTTTGACCCCCTACGTCCCGAGTCGGTACAGCCTGCAGTCGTCAGTAGAATTCCTAGAAGTCATCAAGGACGCCCCTGGCACCGGGATTATCGCCTCGCTGGACGTAGATCCCTGTTACGAACGTGCCTGTCGACGAAACCATTGACATCATCCTTGAGCGTGTCTACAGGAGTCAGTCGACGGCGCCCTCAACATACCCGAAGCCTCGCTCCGTACGCTGCTGGAGATCTGCACGAAGAAGGCCCCTTTCTCACCCCCACCGAGGACAGATGTACCGCCAAAAGGACGGCGTAGCGATGGGCTCCCACTGGGGGTACTCTTCGCTAACTTTTACATGGGAACCGTGGAGGAACGAGTCTTCGCTAGGATGCAGCAACCCCGCAGATATGGACGATATATCGACGACATCTTTGTTCAAGTCGACGCCGAGAATGAGGTAGAAGCCCTCCGTCAGGGGACATTTCCAGCCAGTGGCCAGGCGTGCTGAATTACACTGTTGAATACAGCACCGACGATCGGCTCCCCTTCCTCGACGTCCTTGTGAGTAAGACGGAAGACGGCCTCCGTACTTCCGTCTACACAAAGAAAACCAACCTAGGACTTTGCCTCAATGGTGACAGCGAGTGCCCCGCCAGATTCAAAAGCACGACCGTCAGGGCCTTCGTCAGGAGAGCCCTCTCCCACTGCTCGACCTGGCAGGACACTCATCAGGAACTCGACCGCGCCTCCCAAGTACTCGTAAATAACGGGTATTCAAATAAATTAATAAGCAGAGAAGTCCGTACAGCCATGGAGAAAATGGTACGGTAGTGGAGAGCCCGCAACCCCCGCCCCCCAGGATAATATCAAGCTGTATTATAAAGCCTTCATGAGCTCACATTACCGTGAAGAAGAGGACTCAGTCAAGAAAATTATTTCTGAAAATGTATCCCCGACCGACGACACCAAAAATATCGACCTAATTATCTACTACCAGAATCGGAGGACGCGCGACCTAATTATGAAAAATAACCCCTCTCCACAGGTACGAGACCCCCTGAAGCAGACGCATGTGGTGTACCAGTATACATGCCCAGTCCGCGGTTGCAGCGGCGCCTACGTTGGTATGACTACCATGCGCCTGTCGAAGAGACTCTCGTGCCACGCCCAAGAGGGGGCTATCAAAAAATCACGCACGCACCAAACATCAAGAGGCCATCTCCCGGATGTGATCATCCAAAACACGAAGATCATCGGGAAGGCCCCTGATGCCCGTCGGTTACGCCTGCTGGAGGCGCTTCTCATCCAGCAAATAAGACCTACACTACGACGCAGGAAGAATTTCTCCTCCCTACGAGTATGAGAAGACCTGCCACCAACAATGACACCACCGAGCACGACAACTCCACGGAAGACGACGCCCCCGAACGAGATACTCCCGCAGCCAATCATAATCAAGTTAGCCGTGACGTCCCGCAGCATAGCGAAACGCCCATCGACGTAAGCACGCCGCTAAGGAGGTCTAGGCGGCTGCAGGACTTACAGTATCGAAACCATCAACGCATGGAAAGTGGCTTGAGACCCGGTTCAAGCCACCAATGAAAACGAAGACCTACCGCCACCAGCCAATAGTAGATCAGCATGGGGCGGTTCCCCTGCTGTCAACTCCAAATATAAACGAGGACGGACACCGCTTCAAGATCAGTCCACCCTCAGCTTCCCAGCCCGAGGATGTCTGGCAGCTCCAGACGAAAGCTCGCTTCAAGAAAGAGAGAGAAGAGAGAGAGAGAGAGAGAGAGAGAGAGACATATATATATATCGTTAATGACTTGATAACTATGGTATCATAGTTTATCTGTAAAATTCAAATATATACACCAATTTTGGCTCTGTATTTGATCATGACCTCCATAGGCGCTCTACTAGCCTGTCTAAGTAGCACGGAAAAAGCCGCTATTCGGAAAATAGAGAAGAATCTCTACAAGTGTAATGCTGCTGAAGTAGCCATTACTTTTAATAAAGTATGCTTGAGAGAGGGTCTGCTTCCTAAGTATTATTATTATTATTATTATTATTATTATTTTTGCACTGCTAAGATTTTCTTCTGGTATTACCTACTGAAGCTCTTTCATGCATATAATTATTGAGATCATCGCATATATTTTGACTTGTGAGATCACTTTTAGTTCTTGATTACTGAAAATAGTGAAACGAAGAAGGTGTAATGATAATGAGGAAAATCATAACTTCATAATGTGTAGTCGTGTTCCTAAAAGTACAACCTTTATGTTGTACACAGGACAGGAAAGATACCGTTTACAGTGTACCAAGAAAAGAACTACCCTGTTTACTTCGTACTAGAGGCCTACACCGCTTTTGAAGTGCATGAGAGAACGCAGATAGATTAAAAATAAAGAATAAATCACGACATTTATGGTTTACACATTACATAAACATGGCATAAAATATACCTGTAAAGCACGAACAGGTAAGACGACTATATTCGAAAAATGTTTTGTGCAATAGAATTTACACTGCATATAGGATTGCGTTGCTCTTTAAAATGTACATGAACAGATTTTATCGTATAAATATTTTGTTACTAAATGTTTCCTCGGCTCCGACTGCATAAAAGGAAAGGCCAAACTGCTGTTGGAGATGACCTGAAAAATTTTTATTTTCTGTTGCCTCAAAAAATACAGATGTTGTCGGTTTCCCGTTTTCTATTTCGTCCTTTCATGTCTCTTTGTACAGAAGCTGACTCTGAGTATAGTCCTGCTAGGCCTAATAGCCGCTCCTGCCCTGGTGCATGGATCGTCTGAGGTCAAAGGTAAGCCACTATAAGTTTGAAGTTCATCAAGAACTTTTGACATAGATTTTGAGAACTTCTAAAGTAAATAGATGTATGTTCTGAAGGTATTTTGAAGTGAATGTTTCTTGAGTCAAGTTAAGGAGGGAAGGAAGAGTCTTCATGCATGTTAGCTTATCCAAATCTAAACTAGCCTAACCTCGAATGCGTCAGCCCACCATTGCTGCTCCGCAGGTTTTTGGATTTTGTTGCCTTCTTATTGTCACTTGCACCACACTGCCAGGGTTTGTTGACATTTTCTCTAATTTAATTTCTTTGCTTTAAGCTGAGAAGACCTCAGATCAGTGCCCTAAAACTCCCTCATTTACCCACACTTGCCTCAGTGTGAGTTCATAAAGTGATGCTTCCTTTGCTTTGAATTACCTGTCCTTACCTGGGAGGAAACTCTGCCCCTTGACTTCACTGAAATACTTTCTCCTTGGAAACACAACCCAAAGTTGCTCTTCAAAATATCTGAAAGCGTTCTATTACTGTGTCACCTAGTTCCTCAATGCAATGTAAAATAGAGAAAATGATAAGCTGTTTTCATTAAGGCCTAAAAGAAGTTCCTTGAATGGAATCATCATCTTTATTCTGAGAAAATTCTCTAAAAGTATATCAGATTTGCAAAGAAATGTGAGCTATTTGAAATAAATGAAAAGATAAGAAACGCCATAACTTTTTTCTGCGTTTACAGGCTTCCATCGTAAATAGATTTTGCCTTTTTCACACTACTCATATTTTTCTATTGCCTTTTCTCTCTGTACAAAATCTTCTTTCACCTACTTTTTCCCATTGAATCCCCTGCCGCCAACTGTTCTTCCATCCTTTTGTCTTTCCAACATCTTTTCGTGGTTCTCTCTATCCTTTGGACTTTTCTCAAATTTGTTTCTTTTTGCACTCTTCTCGATCTTCCATTTCTCTTGTGCGCTCTTCTGAAATTCTCCTCCTCACTCAGGATCTTTTCATCATTCCTTTTTATCCTTTTACAGAATTTTATCTCATTATTCCATTTATTTCTAAAAATCTTTGTTCCTCCGCAGAAGTAAACGCGAATGCAAAGTTTTTCCTGAATTCTTACCAGACGACGACCATCACGACACTGAGCGTCGTGCTGACGA